>NC_056730.1:457718783-457958783 GCF_019279795.1 Protopterus annectens | reverse complement strand
CAAGTGTGGACAGATGGAATCTGGAGTCATCCAATCTTCTAAGTATGTTAGCTGACTGGCTACACACTACTGCCTCTATATAGCAGCTGAATATGTCTTAACATTTGTGAGTAATGTCTGAAAAATGTCTGAGAAAGACCATTTCACTTAAAGAGTAATAAATAAATAAATAAAAGACATAAACAAGTAATTGCAAACTGCTCAGTAGTTACAGCAGCAGGAAAGTGTGAATAAAAAGATGTCAGTGATGCCCACGTTCAAAAATGTCATCTGAAAGTCTTTGTCACAAGACCACAGTTTCTCTGTTCAGCATTTTGTGTAACCCCTTCCTGAGATAATACTTCTTGGCAGTAAGCCATATCCTTCAAGTCATATGGTTTGAAGAATCACTTTGCGTCATCCTTAAAGAGTGGATACAGTAACCAGGCCCAAATGCAATGTTCTGTTTTATAAATGTACATAGCGCAATTAACTTTTGTGAATACTTTAAACTGTCTGCACACCATTCATTCAGCATGCCTGTTACCTTTGCACAGAAGTGTGGCCAGAAGTTCTGCAGCTTGATTTTTGATCACTTATGTTAGTACTAACACTTTACTGAGCCAAATTGTGGTACTGATCACCTGTTCCAAGGGCTGCAGAACAGCATAGACAAAATCTGCATCAGATGGCACAGACTGGGGCTAATGTTTAAACAGTGCTCTATAATAGTGAATAGGTAGTTTATATTTCACCCATTGTAGTGAAGCGACACTGTTTGGCACTTAGACAAGAGTTTGAATGACTGGTCTTAAGTCCCATTCCCTCATGACCCTTCTATGGAGTGTTGCTATTAAACAATGCCATTATTTAAAGAAGAAACATTCTACCTTTATTAAAATAATGACAGTCTGTGAAGCAAAGTGAAGTCCTCATCTACCTCACTACCCTGATGGATGTCAGTAGAGTGTGCTTTAATAGGTACTGCACGTGCAAACTCTTATGCATATAGGGTGCCATTCTCAGCACATCGAGATAATTAATCCCCAAAAGGAGAAGAGTGACCAGCTTGTTAACTTGCTGTGCAGGGATGGTTCATAATAAAATAGTACTCCTAGCCAATACAAGTAAGTGCATTTGAAGGAGACATTGCATTGGAATGAAAAGTGTTTTAGATATGTATCAGCAACTGAATACAATGGCTGTAATTTTAAAAGTATTCATGCGCACTAATTTGTGTTGCATTGCAATTACTGAATATCTTGATGGGAAATTATCTCCCATTTAGGGTATATTGCTTGTCAGTGGAAAATAAACTTTCACATTGTATCATACTATATTTCCTTTCCCAATGCTCTGCCACATTGCATAGAATGTATTATTTTTTGTTCTTCCAGTATCTGCTGAATTATATAGTATATGCAGTTCTGTATGGCGGCAACTTATCTGGAGCATGTAGTGAAACTGAAATCTAGAGTGTACCTAAATTTGCTCCAGGACTTTGCTGGCTTAGGATGTATACTAAAATTTACTGTGGACCATACAACAGCAGAACTAAATCCTGCATGTTATATTCTTGACTGATACAGTCTTTTACTATCAGGTTATAAAGCATGTACAGCATGGCATTGACCAGTTCCTTGTAAGGATGACTTTCATAATATCTGAAACATTATCAGATATAAGCAGCTTGTAGTGAATGAGAAGTTAATCACTCCGAAATATTTCTCCAAGTCGCTAAAGGTATTCAGCTAAGATATTTTCTCATAAATTATTTTCTTTAAGTTTCATTACTCTCACTCTGCGCTGCCACTGTCTAGTCTTCAAATCTTCTACCTTTGAGTGTATGGCATGAATCTTAGAGTGGAGATTTCAAAGGACTGTTTGATGCTTCCTCACCACCTATCTTATCTTCTGAAAACCTTAACTCATGGAATCATCCATATCTCATCTGCCTGCCCAGCAATTAGTCCCCCTACTCCAATGCTAGCTTTCAAATCATCCCCTTCAGTCAAATAATAAACAACTGCTTATCATTTACAAACCACAAAGGCCTGCTGAGGTCAGCCTCTGTTTCAATACTGTATCTAGAACTTGGGATAAAATTCATATATCAATTAGGTCTATCACACACCTTCATATTTCAAAACAAAGACTTCCACTCTGCCTCTGGTTTGTCCCTGCTCCTCATCTGGGACATAGCTTCTCCTAACATACTTCATCACCTTCTTATACATCCCTTTAAAGCACTAAATCACTTAACCTGCTTATCCCCTTCTAATACTTGTTTATCATAGTACTTAAATTACTATACCTACTTCGAATTTAGCACAACCAAATTTCCATTCCATCATTACTTCTCTATTAATACTTAAACTTGATTATTCCCTCTAATACGCCACCCTAATGTATTTTCTAAATTACTCCTATCTATCTTACTCACCACCCTTCCATCTGTAAAGCCTCAATACAAGGCTTGTAAATTTAATGTTTTTGAATATAAATACAAATTTTATTATACTCACCATTATGATATGTATTCACTGAAATTGCATTATACTATATGACCCTGACCCTGAGTAGCATCCTGCCCTCACCAAGAATGATACCACGGTATAAAGAAAAAAATTCTCGATTTCAACAATTAGCTAAGTTTCTGGTGTCATTCAAAAGGGATCCAGTGTCTGTCCGCCTGGGATGACATGCTCGACAAGCCACACTGCTTCACTAGAGACAGCTTGCACTTGTCACCCTCAGGCTTTCGAATACTGATCAAGGCTCTTGCCACCCCATAGTGCCTTTTTTAGGCAAAGCTCAAAAGACAAACCCACTGCCGTAAATAGCACAAGTAACAAAAAACTGAGGGTAATGCTACTCAATGCCAGAAGTCTAAACCTCAAAATGCACGCACTCCAGGCACTACTGAGTATGGAGAAAATCGATATATGTGAAGTAACAGAAACCCTGTTTAAGGCTCCGAAGAGCACCCCAGCACTACCAGGCTATAACTCATACCATACATTTTGGCCACAGAACCCAAACTGAAATACAAAAGGCGGGGGCGTTTCCATATTCATCAAGGATACCCACACCTTCAGGTTAGTGGCACAGCACAATGCTTCAGAGATCATCCACGTGCAACTAACCATGGGCAAAACTGCAATTCAAATTGTAGCTTGCTACAGATCACCCACTATGTCCCAGGACCCCCATTCTGCATTTCTAGAAACACTGGGAAACATAAAGGTCCTACCAAACACCCTAATATTGGGTGATTTCAATTACTGAAACATTAACTGGGAGAACTACTCAAGTACTAACTCCCTTGTCCAACTTTTCCGAGAATTTATAAACTCAAATGCCCTGGTTCAACTGGTCAACACTCCCACCAGAGGTGACAACATATTGGACCTGGTCATCACCAACATGGGCAACCAGTGTTCCACACCAGAAGTCAACCCCTCGCTGGTTAGATCTGACCATAAACAAATCACCTTGGATATCCATATTCTGTCCCCACCCCCAGACAAGAAAACTTTTCAAAAGCAAACTTCACATTACTTAAGACTGAGGTGGAAAGTTTCAAAGCCCCCATACTGAAGGATAGCACTATCCAAGCTGCAAAATCCTTTACTAATGCATTCTACTGGCAGTTACAA
Organism: Protopterus annectens; assembly: GCF_019279795.1. Lineage (NCBI taxonomy): Eukaryota > Metazoa > Chordata > Ceratodontiformes > Protopteridae > Protopterus > Protopterus annectens. The sequence continues at coordinate 457,955,145 of NC_056730.1, read as the reverse complement.
GAATGCATGGATCGTGCCATCCCAAGCAAAATCAAGAATCTCTCCTCCAAGAAAAGGAAACCAGTCTGGTGGACTCCTGCCATAAACAATCTATACAATAGAAGGAGGAAACTAGTACAGAAAAAAATAAAATCCCAAGAAGGGAAGACATCCCTGATCAGTATCAGCAAGAAACTACAATCCCTCATAAAATCATCCAAGGTGAGCTTTGAAAGAAAAATTGCCAAGGACTCCAAAGATAACCACAAGGCATTCTTTAGCTATGTCAAGAATCTAAGTGGCAATGCACAGATCTGCTCAGAGTTAGTGCAGAATGGCACAAAATATACTGAACTGACCGATATCGCCAACATCCTGGCAGACAGGTTCAGTGCAAATTTCACCCCCCTCTCACTCCCAAAAGGGCCCATAACCATACCAGAAGAATATAGAGTCCCTGAAATCACAGACACTCAGGTTAAAACAGCCCTCTCCAAAGCCAAAAACACAGCATCAATGGGACCGGACGGTGTCCCAGGCTGCGTCCTACATGAGCTCAAAGACGAACTAATCCCTCACCTAAACACACTGTTCAAACTCACCCTCTCCACAGGCTATATACCCATAGAGTGGCGCACAGCAACGGTTATTCCATTCCACAAAGGCGGAGCCACAACAGACCCTGGGAACTATCACCCTATAAGCCTGACTAGCTTGGTCTGCAAGGCTATGCAGCACATTATCATGGAACTCATTAACAGAGACATTGGGAACCTCCAAACACTGGACCCTACCCAGTTTGGCTTTGTTAAGGGAAGATCATGCCTCCTAAACCTGGTGCACTTCTTTGAGACAGTTACCAAGGCTATAGATGAGGGAAAGGTGGTACACACAGCCTACCTAGACCTCGCTAAGGCTTTTGACACCATTCCCCATTCTGGTATTATACACAAGCTCACCAGCTTGAACATAAACCCCTACGTCACAAGATGGGTTGCCAACTGGCTCATGGACAGAACCCACATGGTGAGAGTTGCAGGAGCTAGGTCCGACTCTAAACCGGTTACAAGTGGTGTTCCCCAGGGCTCAGTCTTAGGACCCCTCCTGTTCGACATATACTTCTCAGAGGTACTGGCAAGCACAGGAGGACTATGGCTGACCAAGTTTGCAGACAACTGCAAACTAGGGGTTATAATAGACTCTCCGTCTGACACAGACATCCTCCAAAAGGGTCTCACTGAGACGGATACCTGGTGTCAAAATCATGGCTTCAAGCTAAATGCCAAAAAGTGCATAGTCATCCCCTTTGAAAAAAACAAAGAACCCACAAACTACCACATAGGTGGTAGTCCCCTAAATACAGAAGACGTAATAAGGGATCTGGGGACCCAAGTAGATAGTAATCTCACCTTTGATAATCACATTGCCAAAGTGGTTAGAAAATCCTTCTACGTGGCCCACCTAATCACAAAAGGGTTCACATCCAGATCAAAAGAGGTCATTGTGCCCCTCTACTCATCACTCATCAGACCCATCATAGAGTACAATGCCCCATTTGGGATGTACCTTACAAGACACCTGCAACAGCTGGAAAGACACAGAAGTATCTCACCAAGGGGATCACTGGCCTCAAACAGATGCCCTATGCAGCTCGACTGAAGAAACTTCAGTTGTACTCGGTTGCATACTGCCTACTCAGAGGTGATTTCTGCCTGACATACAAGGCCATGTCCAACCCAGAATTGATGGACATGCTCCACCTAAAGAAAACCTTATCCCCTCAAGTCACACGCTCTAGGGATCTAAACCTCACCACAACAATAAATAGGACGTGCTGGAGGGATAGATTTCTGTCCCAGAGACTTCCCATGCTTTGGAACAAGATCCCAATCTACATTAGGCAGAGCTCCTCGCTAACACTCTTCAAAAGAAACCTTGACGAGTGGATGGGAAACAGAAAGTTTACCTCGGGGATCACTTCAGTGACTCTGCTGGACAGAGACACAGGGAACTAATCTAAGGGGGTGGCAAAAGCCAACACATTCTGGCTAGGCTTATAAATACCTTCGGGCAGATAGCCTAGTACCAACCTATGAACCTATGAACCTAACTGTTTGTTATTGTAAATAGTGATTGTATTTATTTTTATTTATTTATTGACACTTGTTAACCGGGTTAGTCCAGCTGGGTTAGAAACCCATTTTGAGTGGAGACCCGTGGAGAAAAGCTCCATTTAGAGATATACAATATAAATCTAGTTACATCCAGTGTAAGTTTTACAGAGATAAACAATTTACAGTTGGTTACATTCATTTAACATTTTGCAGCAAAAAAGATGCCATAGTCTAAGATTCCCATTTAGTGTACAATATGAGAAGGTTGTGAAGAAATGGTAAAAAAGGTCCAAGTACATCTAGAAATCTGCTAGCCATAAGTAAAGAATAAAGCCAAAAGAGAAAAGCTGCTAGTCATATCTAAAGATAAAGCCAAGCGAGGGATAAGATATATACATAATAGGAAGAGTAGAGGAGGGATTAAGAGTAGGATAGTATACCAGCATGAGAACTTGTATATGTAAAAAAATATTTAGAGATGAGTAATCTCCTATGATTACAAAGTGTATTTACTTTATACTTGAGAGATTTGGTAGGCTGTACATAGCAGTCAAGGTAGAAAGGGTAGGAGTTAAGAACTTTGAAAGTGGGGGTTAGGAGAGGTTTTGGTAGGGTCAAGTTTTGGAGTTGAGCAGATGCTGTTTAAGTTCCTTTTCAAAGTGAGATGGGTGTATAATGGTATGTAGGTCTAAGGGAAGTTTGTTCCAGGACTGGGCAACTGAGCATTTGTATAGTAATTTACCCACATTTTTCTTTGGTGAATGGACTGCTAGTAGTTGCTGGTTAGAGGTAAGCAGGGACCGAGATGGGGAGTAGGTGGATACAAGAGTAGAGAGAGCCGGACAGGAAGATGGTTTACATAGTACAGAGTGTATAATTTGGAATTGGGATGTTAACAGTAGTTGTGGGAATTTGAGCCATTGGAGGGAGTTAAGGGCAAGGCAGTGATGTGAGATGTAATGAGAGTTGGTAATGAATTTAGCAATTTTATGGCATGTTTGTTAGAGTTTAGTCAAGGTAGTGTGCTGGGTAAAGGTTAGTACTGGAGCAGCATAGAGAAGTCAGGGTAGCAGGAATGCCTGAGCTAGGGTGAGTCTGGCATTTAGAGTTAGAAACTTTTTATTACGATACAGCAAACCTAGTTTCTGGTTTGTTTTTTTATACATTGGAGAAGGAGTAAGTTGAACTTGAGATCATCATCTATTATGACATCCAAGAGTTTAGTCTGTGATTCAGGCTGAATGATTGTGTTGTTGGAGGAAGTGATAGTAAAGGTGGATTTATGGTGGGATAGAGAGCGGGGGAGAAAAAGCAAGAGCTTAGTCTTTTTGGGGTTGAGGATGAGATGATTGTCTGATAACCATTTTTCAGTGGTAAGAAAGATGTGTTGAGTGAGGCAATGTAGTTCTGTGATGTTGTTAGAGATGGAGATGAGTGTTGAGTCATCTGCATATTGGATGAGGGAAGAGTTTGTGCAAGATGTGTAAAGCTCATTTGTGAAAACATTAAAAAGTAGAGGACACAAGATGGAGCCCTGAGAGACTCCAGTAGGGACTGAAATATAGGGAGAGTAGAAAGATGGCTATTTGACAGATTGTTGTCTACAAGAGAGGTAGCTGGAGAACCAGGTAAGGGAAGTAGCAGATAGATTAAGGTTTGCAAGTTTAGTTAGGAGGATGGAGTGAGATACTGTGTTAAAGGCTTTGGAGAGGTCACGGAAGAGACAGGATACGAGTAGATTGTTGTCACGAGCCTCTGCTATGGTGTGTGTAAAAGATAGAAGGGCAGTAGGTGTACTATGGTTGGGACAGAAGCCATGCTGTGTGGGAGTGAGAAGGTTTTGCTGGAGGAGGTATGTCAGGAGCTGTGAGTGAATACATTTTTCTAGTATCTTAGAGAGGGGTGATAGGATGGCAATAGGACAATAGTTAGATGGGTCAGTAGAATTACCACCTTTGTGGAGAGGGATAGTGTAGAAAGATTTCCATATTGATGGAACTGTAACTTCCTGGCTGGATCTATTGATGAGAATTGATACAGGATAGGCTATAGAGTCAGCAGCAAGTTTGAGGAAATATGGGGGGAGATTATCAGAGGAGGGTGAGCAGGGTTTAAGTTTCAAAAGAAGTGATTTAATGTAGGAGATGGAGACAGGTAGAAAGGAGTAAAGATTTTTATTTAGATGTTCTGGTGGGGCTGGTTGAGTAGTTGTGTTTGGGTTGGTGTGAGTGAGGTTCTGCACTGTTTCGATAAAGTGCTTGTTAAGGAGAGTAGCAGTTTCTTGTGGTGATTTGTTTTGGTAAGGAGAGGGATTTGAAGGGCAACCAGGAGAGAGGATATTGTAAATTTGATTGAATTAAATACAATACCTTGGAGCTTTTCTCTCTGGGCCTCTACTAAAAAAGGTTACCAGTACCCAGTCGGACTATCGCGGTAAACAAATGTCAATAAATAAATGATAATACCTACCCTGAATGGGCAATGCTGATTGCCAAAACATAATGTTCATGGATATGGCTACTTTATTAGGAGTTTTTTTTTATTTTAATTTCAGATGTATCCTGCAGGACTATGATAGGAACCTATGAATAAAGTGGTTAAGTTTGCCTTTTTTCCTTATCAGGTCAGCAAGGTGCCGGTGGTCTGGAAGGACCCCATCTACATTTACCACAGTATTATTTCTTCAAAATACGTTACCCTAGTATGTCAAATCACTACTAGGAGGAAAAACATATTTAGTTGATTACTAAAGATAAAGTATAGCTGGTAGCATATAAAAATAAAATAAGGTTAATATCTGTCACGAAAAATTGTGCTGCTCAAATCATGGCCAATTCTGTATATTTCTGAAAAGCTGATTCTTGTTGACAGAGACCACTTAACTAAAAGTTCTGAAGTGACCAAGACTGGAAAACTATGAAGGAGAGAACATACTTGTGAATGATTAGCCTGCTGTAATCTACATAAAGTAAGCTATTAACCAATTCTTTCAAAGCTGCATTTTTAGACAACTAGCACAAATAAACATTCTTAGACATTTTTGAAAATAGATAAATATTTTCACAGAAAAAAAAATTTCAATAGTCTGTTACTAAAATCAATGTCATGCTTTTTCTGTGCCCACTTGCATTGCTTATACTTTTTGCAGGTTTCTTTGCTAAGCAGAACCACACACCTCAGCTTCTTCTGACTGTATGTTTTGCAGAAACTCCACAGCTTTTTGGATTCTCATCATGTTTTCTCCTTCAAAACCATATCACTACTGACCACAAAAAACTTCTGAAGTCAATCCCAGTTTATGGGAAACATTGGGCAGCTGGCCCATACAGAAAGTTGCATAGTCACATGACAAGTGTATTTTTGTACCACTTCCCTACTCCTAAAACTTGTCACTGGCATCTAGAATGTACTCATGAATATGGATGGCCCAGGGTATTCATTAACATAGCAGCTGCATACATTCCTTCTGTGCATTAGGTTTAGTATGTTACCCTTCATTGCCATGATTTACAGACATTGATCTTGCTAAGGAACAGAGGCTTGCAGAAAACTATTACCTTTTATGAACAGTTTTCAGGTGTGCATAGTATATAGAGTTGCAATATGCACACCAGCACCTCTGATGAGAGAATCACTGTGTAGCATGACAACATTACATAGCAGGGAATAGCTACTTAGTAGGGTATAAACACCTTAATAAATGGCTACTAACTTGCTACTCAAGCAATATTCCCTGACAGGGTGGGCATGTGAAGCCCACTCTGTTGGGCAGTGTTATGCTTAGATAATGAACTGTTAAAACTCTGTTTTTTATTAGTATACACTTTCTATTATATTTTGATTAAAATAGCTCCTTGTCCTCCTCCCAATATCTCAAAGTTGTTGTAGCATATGTAATTGTTCTTGGAGGAAGTAGTTTATATCCAGAGCAAAAGTTATGTATGTATTAAATATCAAAACATACACACACACACACACACACACACACACACACACACACACACACACACACACACACACACACACACACACACACACACAAAGTCATATACACACATGCAGAGGCACAGTCAGACAGGCTCACACACGCGTACAGACATAAGCACGTACATACACACACATGAGCAGCAATTCCATCCACTTTATTGAATGAATACACCTTAGGTATCTCATAGTGATCAAATGAATGAAAAAAAATTCATTCAGTGCAAGGCATTCCATAGCCCATGCCTCTCCTCTTACTTGATTTTGCAGAATGTACCTGATTTTGCTTCATATTTTTGTTCTGTCCCTCTAAAACATTTGATTTTCTGGTAACTTACAGTCAGTCAATAAAACCAGACATAATAATGTCATACTTTTTGCATTTGATGGAAAGTCTGTTGCTCTATTTCCTTTTAAAATGACCTATGGGAAATATTAAAAAGTGTTCCTGAGTTTAACCCTGGGATACAGCAAACTTCTGTGCAAGAATATCTTATTCTTGCATGGAAGGGACTGCTCCCGTGCAGCATGGCAGTGCGCCATGCATATTCAGGAAGGTGTGCTGACATGCTGGAATAGGGACATGGTTCTGTGTACGAGTGCAGGCGGTGTGTCTGAGAGCAGAGCTCTCACAATACACATGCCCCCTGCACTCCGTAATTGCTGTATGGCAATGTAAAGGTAGCAAGAGTGTCCGCAGACACCATTACCTCTCAACCTCACAAGAAATCTGGACTAAGCCATAAAAAACAAGGGACAAATATGAGATATTGCTCTCACAAACTTATAAAGTTGATAGAATGACAGGTTTCACATTTGCATGAATTTCCCAAAGGGTATGAAGTGTAAAACTCAAATGGCTGTCATTATATACTAACTGCAATCTTTAATGCTTTGCCAATAATCTGCCAAAAATCCACAATTTTATGCAAAATGGACCAAAAATACAAGGTAAAAATCTGGACATTCTGTGAAAATCTGTACAGTTTAGAGGTATGGTGGACACTGTTAGTGTCCATGGAGCATACCTCTCAAATGCAAAGCCTGTCATGTCATCACTGTTTGAAAAGCATAGCCCCCTACAGATAATGTTGCAGAAATTAATCTGCATACCACTACATTACAAAAATAAAACACAACAGTTTAATATTTTTTTTCAGTCCGCAATAAAGTTTAAGCATAGCTGAGCAGGTGTGCGCATTGTGCAGCTCTGCTCAGCCTAGCTTATGCATCACAAGGAGCTAAATAGGAATATACTTCAAACCATAGCAATCTGGAAATAGTGAAGTGGTTAGAGCATTTGCTTTGAAGTAGTTGTTCCTGGTTCGATCACCACTAAAACCAATTCACATTTTACATGTGAAAGCAGTACATAATTTATTTTTTTTAATAATTAGGTAGTAAATATCATATATTTGTTAACCAGAGTAGTGTAGCATAGTAGGTCCAGATGTGAGGTGTCAGTGTAATAAAGTTGTGAAACCCCCATATAAGCCAAGTGCCCCATACAGTATAGACACACAAGAATAAATGTAATGAAAGCACATAGGGGGATGTCAGGGAAGTTAAAAAAATTATAATATGTCAGGAATGATGAATCAGTCCCATACAGCTGATAGTCTATAAAATAAAACATAAGCAATGCTACTGTGTGTAAGCATTGCTTAAATATGAATGGTAAGCAATGAGTAGCCCAGCAAAGCAGATCAGCTTAGCTCAGCATATTCAAAACCATCCAATCATGACAAAGGGTGGGAAATCGGACATATTTAAACCTCGCAAGCAGGAATACAGCTCATAATCAGTTGTAGCTCCCCAGTGTAGGCAGTATGGCTAGTGTTTAAGAGGGTATGCGCTTTCGGGCACAGCGCTGGGGCATATAGGAGTCCAAGGTCATGGTAGGACTCCTTGTTAAAAACCATAAAGTGAGACTGCTGCAGAACCAGAACCAGAGCTCCCAATACAAAGCGGAGGCCTTGGAAATATCACCCATGATCTCATCAGTGCCACTGGCATCCCTCGGACTGGTGACCAGGTCCAGTACCACTATGCTGACTTGAAGCAGAGGAAGAGGGAGCTCTTGGACCAGTGGGCCCAAGAAGCACGGCAGATGGGGTGATGTCCCAGGCATGTGTAAGTATTCATATCAGTAACTGTTTAACAAAGTCCAGCCTGTGTATGTGATGGATAGGTATGCATAAATGTTTCTCTATCTTCTTTACAGCTCCAGCTGAGTAGGCTGTGAACCAGGAAGCCCATGTAAGCAGGTTGCAAAGGCTGCATCACGAGGCTGGTAAGTAACAATCTAGCCTATAGTATTCATACCAAATAAATATAAAAGAGTAGAATGTCACCTGGCAGTATTAAAAATTAGTATGGTTTGTACTGAATAAACCAGGCAATATTACAGCAATAGTCTCATACAGGTTATATATAAATAATACTGTAACTGCTTGTCAATAAAATTCAAAACCCTGGACTGATTGTGTTTACTCTGGTATTGTAAGAATTGAAATGTGTACAGGTTATGCACAGCAACTATAGCTCTGAAAGCATTAAACAATCAAGTCTCATCTGACAAAGTTAGCGCCTCTGTAAGACATGAGATTAACTGATATGAAATGTTTTATGTACCAAGATCTGATATCTGAATAGTAATGTTGTGGTAACCAGTGTTTTCAACACTGTGCTATATCAAAAGGTATGTATAGGAATGTGTGTATAAGAATGTTGTAATTGCAAAGTCAGATTGTATAACCAAGAGAGAATGAGACAGAAAACATTCAAAGACATGACAGCAGTTTCTCAATAGCTTGTTCTGATGAAACACAAACTTGTTGTACCTTTAGCAGAAGCAGTCATGGTTTGAATCCCAGGAGTGGTAGTAAGCTGTATGCATAATTTCAACTAGGATTTTGTGAATACGTGTAGAAACAGTTAGGTAGTGTTAACATAAATTTCCTCCACAGGTCTTCCAGGTAAGAGAAGATATAAAGTAGCTATAAGAAGGCTGTAGTTATACTGTGTCCAACACCCACAGTCCAACCCCAAGGCTGCAAATGACAGCAAGATAAGTACATACACCAAGTGGTCTCCCCCAAAAAATGTTCAAAAGTGTCATGTTGTCACAGGTACTGGTCCCTGCTGCCAACAACTAGGGTGACCGATAGAAATCAAGGCAGAGTATGGCAGTAGCACACACACACACACACACACACACACACACACACACACACACACACACACACACACACATACACACTCACACATGCACACAGTATAAGTGCACGTATGTAACCCTGACTATGTGAATATGTGTAGAAACAGTCAGGTAGTGTTAACATAAATTCCCTCCACAGGTCTTCCAGCTAAGAGAAGGTATAAAGTAGTTATAAAAAGGCTGTAATTATACACTGTGTACAAACATACTACTGCCCAACGCAAGGCCATAAGTTGTTGTAATAATACATGTAGAGTAATGATTAGAGCAATTATCATTAAAGCTGTGAACACTACAAGAATCTACATTTGTTAATTGACATTTTTGTCTCTCCCTGACCTAATCTTCAACAATAATCTAAACACATAAATGAATGGGTATGTTTTCCACCAAACCTACTGTTAGGACATGTGTCCTATTGTTCTATAAATGTTGAAATGTATTCCAATTAATGATCCCTGTTCAAATACAATCATTGGTGGCCTGTTGCTATCAATGTAACCTGCATGATGGTGTAATGCCCACTGTGGTTCCATATATGCATGTATTCTGTTTGCTATGCAAATGTTCCAGATCTGTTGTTTTGGGTTAATGGGAATACTTATGCATGTTGCTATAACTAATCCTGGAATGTGTTTACCATTACTAACCAACATATGTTCTAGAACTGCAACACCAAAGTATGTCTGGGAAGGCTGATCCCAAAGGATCTGCCTCTCCCACCTCATCTGGCCATGGCACCAGGCCCCATCACATCAGGGATCCACCCCAGGACCTCCTCGTCTGCTGGTCCTGCACCACCTTCAAGTGGAACTGCCTCAGGGGGATGGGGCTCATCCCCTCCCTGGGTGCTGGTGTGGACAGGAGCCTGTCACCCAAAGCCAGGTCCAGGGTCTGGTGCATAGCAAACACCACAGAGAATTGGGAGATCTGTTATGCCAGCTTGAGGGCCACATGGTGCATTTAGAGGGTCAGCCTGTCCCCCCTGCTCAGCCCTCAGCACAGCCACCTTCGGAGCTGTGAAGGTGCAGTGGTGACTGCCCATGTGTGGGGACCTCAGTGCCACAGTATCCATTTGGGGGCTCGCGGGCTTCCGATTACCAAACACCCCTCCCTGTCTAAGGTGTTTACCCCACATGTGTCATATACCACCCCTGTATGCTATCTTGTCTGTCTTGTCTGTCTCCCTACCCAACCTACCTCCCCAAATATACCTACTATCCTTCCCCAGCATCCCACTCTCACCTTAAAAAAAGGGCAATCTGTTCCCATATAAAATTTTCACCCCATACAAAGCTGTCCATTTTGCACATATGTCCACTGGACACATATAATCTGGTCTAATTGGCTTCACAATACATTATTGTTGTCCTCACCCCTCTCTCAGGGGTTTGAGTGTCCAAATATACCTCCAAATTCAGTATATATTCACAGCTGTTGCTGTAGAGGAAACAGACAGCTATGGACCTTCCCTACACCCATCCTGCACATCCCTAGCTATATTGCATATTGTTTTTCCATCTTCACGCCCTCTTTTTCACCACTTTCCTATCACCCCTTTTTTCTTTTCTTTTAAAAAAATTAGTGTGGGGACAAGCGAGAGTAAGCAGTAGTAAGTGGGATTAAGTCTGTTTGTGCAGTGCTAAGTGATGACTACACAGATTAAGCACTTTTAAGGTTGTCTGTCAGCATAGTTAACCAGAAGTTAGCATTGCTTACTGCCATGCAAACTCATGCAAACCCGCTTACAACTGCTTAAAAATGCCTTTATCACTCTGTACCAAACAGCCCTTGTTCTTTCCAGCAACAAAAAAATCAACCCTTGCAAGTCTTGAACCTATGAGTCTGCACACTGCAGCTACAGCAATTTACTACTAAGCCATCTGAGCTGTAAATAGGTCTGATGTTTTTTCAAACATATCATTCAGCACAGTCATTCAATAGTAGGGAAAAGGTTTGTTAGCATTAGTCGAGTTTTGTACATATATATAATTGCATAGGTGTATGAAGATGCACACACACACACACACACACACACACACACATATATATATATATATATATATATATATATATATATATATATATATATATATATATCATACCTCTCAACCTGGAAACATCAAAAATCTGGACAAAGCCCATGAGAAATAGGCACAAATCTGTACGCTGATTAACATCAAATTTGCATATGTAATTACGTAACCGTACCCACTCTAATGGAATTGTGGGATACCAACTTTCAAACGCAAGTACAAGACTAGATCATACAAGTCCCAACAATTAAACATGAATAATAGCAAATTTCCAACTTGCTATTATATCCTTAAAGCTCTTTTGTAGGGGGGATCAACCCCCTGGAAAGTGATGTGGTGGAGGGTCTGTACCTCACACTAATGTTACTTATTTATACACACACAAACACACATACATATACACACACACACACACACACACACACACACACACACACACACACACATATATATATATATATATATATATCTATATATATATATCTATATATATATATAAATACTAACTGTCAGATTAGAAATAGGGGGAAATTAATACCCCCCCCATTCATACATACATTTTTTGTATATAGATAGCAGATATAGTCCTTGGGCTTCCAGTGGGAATCATGAACCCTTTCCTCTTGTACTGCATACTGATCCATAACCCACCCAATCCCGGGCTTCCTCCAAAGGAAGATCCTCCCAGCAAAGATTTACAGTGGGTTTTCAGCAAGGAGGATGTTTAAATCAGAAACTTGGTCAAGGAAAGCCTTAAGTCAACACCAGCTGTGGAATAAAGTGTGCAAAAAAGCATGTGGTGCAACTAGTCTGCTTCAACGCTGCATAAATGAAAGAACAAAATCTAATAAACATCCCACAAATGATGAGCATGAAATATACTGAAGAGAATCTTAAGCAGCTGTAGCACATTATAGTGGGTTGTTTTTCTAGTATTACTATCAGCAAATCAAGTAGCCTCATCACAGCTTCAGAAATTTGGTGTGCATTAGCTACATAAACAAAAACTCCACCAAAAGTAGCAATGAGACTTTAATCATGTGGTAGGGGGGCACTTCCCCCTTAAGCCCCTATTCTGTTAGGTCCATCTCTAAGGTTTGCATACATTGACCAAGCACATGGTACATAATACAGGAAGTACCTCCATTGAAATAACAATATAGCTACAAAATCTCTGAATAACATCTTTCAGAACCAACCAACTCAAACTCTCTCCCAGTTCTTCACTGCTATTACACATAACTCAACCCTCTAACACAGCACATCTGTGCAACTGCACTCAGCTATATATCCTAAATTTACTAACAACCATATTTCTTCAAACTCATTCAAGCATTTCATTTCAGAGCACAATATATTCTTGCTCACCCAGCAGATGCACACACACACACACACACACACACACACACACACACACACACACACACACACACACACATTTCAGCTTACTTCTCCATTCCGTTCAGCCAGGAGCAATGAATCCTTTCACCAGCCAGAACAAGTAAGCCTTCTAAATAAATCCTTGCCCTTCTAATCCATTCAAAACAGCCAGGAGGAGTGTTCGAGCCTTCATACCCCTAAAAACATTGATAATAACAGCCAGACAAGCCTTCTAAATAGCCGTTCCCACTCGCAAAGCATTTGAACCAGCCAGAAACCTGGAAATATGTGCATCGCAAACTCAATTCCGACAGGCTGGTAGCCCTGATGAGCTGACGTCATCTCGGGAATCATGGCACCCCATTATTTGGACCCCAAAACTCTGTAAAAACCGAGTAATTCAGGACAGTTGGGAGGTATGATATATATGTATATATATATATATATATATATATATATATATATATATATATATATATATAAAAGTAACTAAATACATACATATATAAATATCTCTGTATATACCTAAAACAAATGTCATCTATATATATAAATATATACATATATCTGAATATGTATATAAATATATATATATATATATATATATATATATATATATATATATATATAAACACAAAAAGCTAATATAAATGAAAAACTGCTTAAAGGTTGAAAACTCAAATAACAAACTGGCACTTTAGCGTAAAATTTATTTAATTACCGTTTTTGTCCAATCAGACTTCATCAGAAATACAAAATTTTGTAAATTCCAAGCCATATAAATACTACATACATCAATTGTTTAATTACATCTTGTTAAAACAATAACCATTTAATCAATTTATTTAAAAAGACAGAATACTCCTGCTTATTTAACAGTCTTGGCATAAGCCCTATACTCCTTTAAAAACATTTAATGTTGATGGCATCATTTAATCCTGGGGGAACATTTGAATTTAACTTTATCTGCCATCTGGTCTCTCTCTGTTCTACATAATTCTTGAAACTTCCCCCTCTTAAGCTTAAGTGTCCCTGTTTTTTAAATAACTACATGTGACGTGCCTATACAAGGCATTTCTACTATTTTTGTTTTTAATACTATTTACGTCTTCCCTAATTCTAATATATAAGAGCCCGGTGGTCATGCCAACATAAAATTTTGAACATGCACTGCTAACAGCAATATAGACTACTCCTAAACGTTTACAAGAAAAATAACCAGTAACTGGTATAGTGTAAGAAAGATGTGGCAGATCTATAAAGGATCCTTCCAAGATGCACCTACACATGCTGCATGTATAACATTTGTGCATGCCGTGAACTTCACTAATACTTTGGGTTTCAACCACAAAAGAATCCATACCTTTCTCTAATAAACTTTTCAAATTTAAGTCCTTCCTGTACACAAACCTTGGTTTTATACCCACAGTTTTTAAATAAATCACGGTTGCCTTTCACAATCTTCCAATTTCTGGAAATCATTTTTTTGATGATGGGCCTATCAACTGTCATAGGCATGCCAAAACTATGTCTCTCATTACTTGAAGCAGTATTATTTGTAAGAAAAACAAGCTTTTTCCTAATAATAGCAGGATACTTATCCTCCCTTCTATCCCATACATATTGTAACTGTTGATCTAATAAATTCTCATCATAACCCCTTTCTATGAACAGTTTTTTAATAAATTTAAATTCTTCAGCCAGAGAATGTTCATTACTAGTCATCCTACTGGCTGAGATGAATTGTCCTTTAGGAATATTGTCTTTAATATACTTAGGATGTCGATTAGAATAATGTAAATAACTGTTCATAAAAGTAGTTTTTCTATGAATACTACTCTCAAACCTACTATTGATGTTCCATTCTAAATGGACATCTAAATAATTAATAGATGCAACTACATCACCCTTAACAAGCTTAAGAAAGGAGGAACTAGAGTTGAGCTGCCCAAGAAACAGCTCCACTTGATGATGACCCCCTTCCATTACAAAAACTAAATCTTCTATAAAGCTTTTAGAATATATAATGCCAAACATATCGGAATATGATGCCAGAATTTCATACTCTCACCATCCCATGACTATGTTGGCAAAAGAAGGGTCTACTGGAGACCCCATAGCTTTACCTTGAACCTGTTTGTAGTAGTTACCATTAAACAAAAAATAATGATTTTTTTAAAATAATATCCAAAAAATTACAATAAAAATTAATAACTGTAGTATCACGATGAGTAAATTCATTACACTATATGAGCTCTATAAAAGACTGATGATTTTCCAGACATATCAGTTAGTGCAGTCATTCAACAGCAGGGAAAGGAAACCATAGAATCAATGAGGTTCTCTATATATGTATGTATAGATGTATGGAGATGCATATATGTGGAGAAATCTATACATAATATGTATATATATGTATATATATATATATATATATATAGAGAGAGAGAGAGAGAGATACATCTAAATTTATATCTACATATATGCATACACACACACACACACACACATATATATATATATATATATATATATATATATATATATATATATATATATATATATATATATATATATATATATATATATATATATATATATATATATATATATATATATATATATATAGAGAGAGAGAGGTGAATAAATATATAAATAACAGCTACAAACACATGCAATCTGAGGGTCATGCTGCTGCACCCTAGAGGTCGAAATCTGAAAATGTACTCACTGGAAGTATTCCTTAAAATGGGGAACAATGACAATCTGTGCTGTAACAGAGACCCGTTCAAAGGCAGCAGGAAGCACCCCTGCACTACCAGCCTATAACCCATTCCACACCTTTTGGCTGCAGAACTTGGACTGAAGCTCCAAAGGTGGTGGTATTTCCATATTCATTAAGGATGCACACACCTCCAGAGTGGTAGACCAACATTATGCCTTACAGATCCTGCAGGTGTAGCTAACATTGGGTAAGACAGTCGTTCAGGTTGTGGCCTGCTATAGGTCTCCAAACATGTCCCATGTCTCACACTCAATGACCCTAAACAACCTGGAGAATATTAGTGTCCAACCTAACACTCTCATACTGGTTGACTTCAACTACCTCACCATTAACTGGGAAAGGTACTCATGTACTGATGCACATGCTCATCACATCGACCTGGTTCTTGCTAATATGGGCGAATGTTGCTGTACACCAATAGTCAATTCCTCCCCTATTATATCTGAACACAAATTAATCACATTTGGAAATCCACAGCCCTCCCTCCCCACTCCACCCCACCCCCTGCACAGGTAACCACCATGAAAAGCCTTTCCAAAGCTAACTATGGCCTCCTAAAAACAGAGGTGGTTAACCTTATGGCAGACATGCAAATGGAGACTAGTTTCATGACTGCTGAATCAAACAACAATGCATTATCAGCATGCACACAAATGCATTATCAATACACACACAAATGCAGTAGAACCAGGAATCTTACCTTCAAAAAAAGGAAGCCAATCTGATAGTCCCTGGCCATAAAGAAACTGTACAACAGAAGGAGGGAACTGATATGGAATAAGGTGAAGTCCCAAGACTGGAATAAAACCCTTATCAGCCTCAATTAAAAGTTGAGAACCCTCATCAAATACTACAAAGTTAGCTGTGAAAACAGAATTGGAGTACATAGTAAAGACAACCACAAGGCCTCATACAGTTATGTAAAGAATCTCCATGGCAATACCAAGATTTTCTCTGAACTACTAGACAATGGTACCCCCTAGACTGAGCCAACAAATATTGCCAATATACTGGATGACATATTGAGTGCAAACTTTACCCCCTCACCCCCCAAAAAGATCAATCACAATACCAGTACACTACCAGACACCCAGTATTACTGTTGCACAGGTTAAAACACCACTGTTCAAGGCCAAGAATACAGCTTTTATGGGACATGACAATATCCCTGGCTGTGTTTTACATGAACTACAGAGTGACCTGGCACCTCACTTGTGTGCCCTGTTCAAGCACAGCCTCACCTCAGGCTTTGTTCATACTGAATTGTACACTGCTACAGTCACCCCTTTCCACAAATGAGGTGCATCTACAGATCCTGGGAAATACCACCCCAACTGCTTGACAAGTCTGTTATGCAAAGCTATGAAATGTATCATCATGCATCTAATAAACAGGGATATGGGAATCTGCAGACTCAGGATCCCACACAGTTTACTTTTGTGAAGGGTAGGTCATACCTGCTCAATCTACCCAGTCAACTTCTTAAAGTCAGTCACCTGAGCTGTGGATGAAAGAAAGGTCGGACATACAGCCTGCCTTGATCTGGCCAAAGCCTTTGATAACTTTCCCCACTCAGGAATCATGCAAACACTCACTAAGCTATGCATCAACCCCTATATCACTAGGTGGGTTGCAAACTGGGTCACATATAGGATTCACAGTGTGGAAATAGCTGACTCCAAGTCAGACTGCTGAGCAGTCATAAGTGTAGTCCCACATGGTTCTGTCCTGGGTCCTCTCATGTTTGTTATCAACTTCTCTGAAGCCCACGCCAACATGAAGGGACTCTGGCTGGCAAAGTCTGCAGACAACTGCAAGTTGGGAGCTATTATTAACTACCCAAGTTATGTTGGCATCCTACTGAAAGGCTTCACTGAGACCAATGACTGGTATCAGAACCATGGCCTTAAGCTCAACGTCAGAATAGGTGTTATCATCCCCTTTGGGGAAAACCCTGTTCCCATGATTTACCAAACTGATGGTAGTCCCCTGAACAAAGAAGGCGTTATAAGAGATCTGAGTACATAGCTTGACAGCAATGTCTCCTGACCACCACATTGCCACTGTGGTCACAAAGTCCTTCTATGCTGCACATCTCAGTACTAGCACATTAGCATCCAGGAAGGAAGAGGTCATTGTCCCCCTGTACTCTTCCTGACAGAACGACACAATTTGTTTCAGCATACATATTCTGATGGATGTGAGGTAGGTAAATGAAATGTATGTCCTCATTTTCTGACAACAATCATATCATAACAGTGATTTTCCAGAAAAATTATAATAATCTGTAAAACAGACCAACATATGAGCAATAAACCTAGACATCCTGAAGCAATCCAGCCAGTTGACAGGTATGCTCAGAATCCCTTTCTGAAATGAATCTGGACCAAGGCTGACAAAATGGTGGGTGGAAGCCATAAAATGAGGATGTATCTGAAGTACTGGCCTAGATAAGCTAACACAGTTGCTGTAGTAACATCCTCCTGTGTGCTCTAACATATAGTTAGTGAAATAGCACAAGTAATTGAACTAGGGAATCTGCTATGGATAATTACAAATATATTTGTAAATATTTCAGACACTACGGGGATGTAACATCACTGACAGACACCACTGTGAAAGTGCATACCCACAACCAATATCATCACAGTTATAGTTGCATACTGATAAGTCAAGTGAACAGTAGAGTATATGGAATGCGTGACTGTGTGAACTAATACATCATTGCTTGCCACCCACACACTAGCCCTACATATACAGTCCCAATTCTCAGTGTACTCTGAATCCTGACCTTGGTACAGGACATGTCTCAGTCTGCCCCTATAAACATATACAGCCAATAGATCAGCAGAAACTGGAGCAGTATGCACAGGCAGATAAAGAAGGAGCCATAACACTTACATCCACCCCCCTCCATACACAGCCCAAATAAAATGTACACATGACATGCACACACAATCATTATAGTCTGTTAGCAATGGCCAGACATACACAGGCCTCTCACATGTACAGTTCACCTCAGAATGTACATTATCAGGACTCATACCTATGGCCTCTTCCCAGAGATGTCTGTGGGTCTACTACATCATTGGGATGGTAGCAGGAATGAAGTCAAGAAATAATGATAATAAATATGTCTGCGCCTCATTGACATATGGACAAAGCCTGACATAATTTGGGGAAAGAGGCACAAACACAGAGGTAGATTGGACATATTGCTGTCATACATTGAGACAGCTGCAGATGTTACTGGATTGGCTGTAACATCCTTTATGAGGAATATGATGTTGGTAATACCGGTAGATGTGAGTATTTAATGACTGCATTCCCCAGAGACCATAACTGATTTACCAAGGACACCAACTGATTGGGAAACAGACAACAGGTAACAGGCAAACATGTGGCCAATTTGTGGACAGCGTGCCAGTGGAAAGGTATGTCAGAGACATATCACTATGAGTCGTGAAGTCACTCACTAAATGCATGTCCACACAAACCCTATCAATCTATCAATCCACCATGTGTATAACAGCACTGATGACATAGAATTTGTTCACAAATCTGGGGATATGTCCCCCATATTGTTTGGCTGTCTCCACATGTCCTGTCCTGTAACGTATTGCCACCTACTGTATGGGAACCTGTAGCCCACCAGCTCTGTAATATCCCTCACACAGGCAAGGGAAAGGGCAAGGCCCACATTAAGGAATCTCCCATATGTCGGAACTAGCAACAGTGTCCAGGCCCACCGCACAATACTATGTGGGCACCTACATAGTGGTATGGCCTTAGCAATACCTGACATCTGCACATCTGTACAGAGAACAGACAGAAAGTAGATAGACAACAGGTTATACATTAGGATGAATGTTTTGAAAGCTAGAAGTCTGAAACTGAAAGGTATGCCATTACTACATGACAGCAGTCTTCAATGACATGTCCAGAAAACATAGTAGTCTACAGTTTATATCAAAATATCAGATCAATATCCAATAGGAGATACATAAAAACATACATCTCAAACATCAAGAACAAGATAGTCAGTTCTCACAGTCCCAGCTTTGCATGCAGGGGTGTATGGTTCTAGTACTACAATCTGCAATCTACTTTTACTTGGAAAAGAACTGCTAAAAGCACTAACATAATGATACCATATGTGTTACACTATTTTTGTCAACCAGTGCACTGCAGCTGGTGTAACATGCAAGTGTGACTGCATATAACCTGGGATACTACCCATGTATAGAACAAATACAAAGAAAAAAGACTGTGGTACTACTCATGTATACCGAGATGTCCCATACAGTAAAGTCACACCACCTGCTACTGTAATGACACCACATAGAAGCATGTTATATACAGGAAATTAAATACACTTATTAAAGATGTCATTACCCTGCTATTTTATCAGACTGGAATGTGATCACTGGTTATGAGGGCTGAGCTATGCTTAGTGGGTTTAAGCATTGCTTAAATGTAAATGTTAAGCAGATTTGCACACTGGTAAGCGAAGCCTAAACAGTGTCAACGCCTATTCGTTTAACCGTATGTTAGCATTACCATCACGCAAACCCATGCAAACATGCTTACAGCTGCTCAAAACTGCCTTAATCGCTCTGTATCCAACAGTCCTTGTTCTGCCTACCAACAAAATAAACAGCCTTTGCCAGTCTTGAAGCCAGGACCATGCACACCATAGTCACAGCAATTTACCATTTAGCTACCTTAGATGCATGGCATTTGGATGTTTTCCTAAATATACCATTCTTTACAGCCAGTTTACAATAGGGAAGAGACACTGTGCAATTATGAAGGTATCTACAAAAAAAAAAATATATATATATATATATATATATATATATATATATATCTGAAAAGAAACTTATACATAGAGAGAGAGAGAGATATGTATGGAGGTACATATATGTGTATAACAATATGTAGATATATTGCCAATAAATACTGAGGTGTATATATATATATATATATATATATATATATATATATATATATATATATATACACACACACACACCATATGTGTATGTATACAAATATATATATATATATATATAAGATATAACATATACATATATATAGGTTCATAGGTTCAAAGATTAGTACTAGGCTAACTGCCCTTGCGGGCCAGTTTAAGCCTAGCCAATTATCTCTTGTGAGACTCAAACCCTGCACCTTGTGTTTGTAAGGCAAACACCTTAACCATTAGGCTACCCTCCCAACCCTATATATATATATATATATATATATATATATATATATATATATATATATATATATATATATATATATATATGTGTGTGTGTGTGTGTGTGTGTGTGTGTGTGTGTGTGTGTTTGTGTGTGTGTGTGTGTGTGTATATATATATATATATATATATATATATATATATATATATATATATATATATATATATACCACCCATAACTAGAGCAGCATGCACAGTCAGATACAAAAGTACCCATGACACTCACATCTGACCCCCCCACAGTCCAAATAAATAAGTGAACAGTATACTGCTACAGAATCATGATAGGCCATACATAATTGCCAGACATGCAACAACCTCTTAGCAGAACAACTACAATGACTGAACATAGCAAAGAGAAATACAACCAGCCAGTAATTCACATATGTTTATTATACTCTGATGTCTTGGCAAAAGCCTTCAAGGAATAAAGCATTACAAGAAATACTTGCATTAATCAAAACACTTAATTACATAATTAAATACACAGCCTCCAATTACACTCCTCATTTATCCCCCTAAGGGATAAAGTGTCACATTTAATATTAATACATTGAGACTGTACTTAACAATTGTCCTTTTGTGAATGTTTCATCAAACTGAGGGACATAATGTTTCCAAAACAGTACCTTGGAACCTACTACTGTCCCCATGGTGAGATTTATTCAAATGCACGGCTATAGAAGTGTAATCTTTCTTATCAGTATTATGTCTCACATGTTCTAACAGCCTAGTTTTAAAACATGTGTTACTCTCCCCCACATAAAATATGTTACAAGGGCATCGAAGAGCATTTTCTATACACTAACCTCTTGAATGTACAGACTTCAACATGTTTTCCAGCCTTTCCCCTCAGCAGGAATGACAGTACTAAATAATGATAGACCATTATACCTATAACCTCCTACTGTATGACATCTAGACAAAGTCTGACATAATTAGTGGGCAGAGGCTCAAATACATGGCCATACTTCAAATATTGTTGTTATACACTGAGAAAGTTGCTGGTGTTACAGAGTTTGTTGTAACATATCTTTTCTGAGGGATATAAAGTCAGAAAAATAAATGGATGTTAGCATTTACAGATTGTAATCACCAGAGTATGCTACAGATTTCCCAAAGACAACACCTGTCTGGGGAACAGACCAAGCATTACAGGCTAACTTGTGGCCATTATGTGGATAGCCCTACAGTTGAGAGCTATGCAGAGACAGAACTTTGTCGGACTGAAACCCATGCAGAAGTAGCATGTGCAGACAAACCCTGTTAAACTAGCATTATCCCAAACATATAACAGCAATACTCACATTCTGCCCCAAGTCTTGAACTGTCTCCACCATTTAGTTGGCTTCTCTCCACAAGTTTTTTTGTAAGAGGTAGTAGCACACACAACTCCAGGATGTCTTCCTCACAAGTAAGGGAAAGGGCCAACACCCACATGGAGTACTCAATTATAGGAGTGTGTTGCCATGACATTGGCTATTGCTGTTCTGCATGCAGTTAGCAAGTGGGGAACACCAATAGGTGCACAGGCCATCACCTGGTTCTAAACATCACCTACAAAAGCCATGCTGCCACCTATTCAAACCAGCTCTATCTCTGTAGTGCACAGAGAGAGAGAGAGAGAGAGGGAGAACAAATAAAAGCAAAGGTAAGTGGAACATGTAAGCATGTAATTGAATGTAGTACTTGGCCTGTAATAATGGAAAATATGGTTTGGAAGAATATATGTCCCAAGAAGACTTGCTGTACTAATGCCCTGCTGAACAGCTGCTATGACCATTGCATCTGGCCCTATCTGCATTGGGAGAGATCACAGCCATACTTCTCAACTGTACAAATCTTCACAGAATGTCTAGATTTTCCCATCATAGTTTTTAGTCTGTTCCTCCTGAAATCTGTACTTTTCTGGCAAATAGCTGAGGATTGAAGTCATCAAGTAATGACAAACCCTTGAGTTTAAGAATTCACAGTAATGCAGCATGTATCATTATACAGACTTCCTAAATTTGTAACAGGACTATTTAAAGTCTGTCCCTATTTATCCCCCCATCATTTTCATTTTAGGCTTTGTCCAGATGTGATGATCTAAGAGGTTGTGAGGTAGGATCACAGCTCAGGAGCCTGACTCACCCTGGGAAAGGACAGCTCACATATGACAACCACTGGGGTGTCTGTCAAACAGTTGTGACTGTGCCACTGCTAGGCCAGTTAATGGGATGTTGTCCATATCCATATGTTACCTGTGAATATGAGTATGATACATATTTCTCTTGTAAAGCTAAGAGATCTATATAGGGCACATGCATAGTAAAGTAGTGTTGCAGACATGTGTGTTGAACTGTATGTGATATATTGAATTAATAACATTCTACTGTACAGTGTTCTGCTGGACATTAGTCACATTTGTGACTATCTGTAGTCACATACACATATACCTGTGTTATGTCAGCCAAACCATTGGCAAGTCTGTGAGTAATGACAATGTAACATAATAGCCTACTTATAACTGTTGGACATCATCCAGGTTATCACAGTGATGTCAAAGCCTACTGTGCAATCAAGATACTAATTTATAGTGCAGCTATATTAATACAGTATCAATAATGATGTCCCTTTTGTCACCCATTTATGTGTGCCATTGTCCAGATGTACTGCTATAACAGGTTGAGAAGTATGATTTAGTAGCAAGACTGTACTGTGCCATACTAAAATACAACAGAAATATATACCTGGTATCCCCTGATCACATGTATGCATGTGTATGTTCAGCTGGAAGGCAAAAAACCTAATCACATGGGTTTCAAGCAGTCAGGTAAATAGGTTGTGCATGTTGCACATGTGTGTAATATTGTTTCCCTATTAGAAGACTGAAGGCGCATTCTTTTGAATGCGTCTTGGTCAAACCCAAAAGATGGAAACGTCAAAAGATCAATGCGGCTTTTAAGCAAATTCTTTCCCTGAGAAAAAATTTGCTTGGCCACTTCGTTACTTTGCCATTTTTGGTACTGTAGTATGGTCTCGGAGTTGGTATATTTAAGTAGGGGGGTGTGGGAGGCAAAGTCCTCCACTTAATGTAATGTTTAAAGTGTTTTATTTTTTTTGTTGTTGTTGTTGTTGTTGGAACAGAGATTTTTTCCCCTAGGAAAACAAAATTGCTGTTCTGACAGTTTGAAATTGTAAGCTTTCACTTACATAGGGTCGATTAATCACAGTTCACTTTTTTAAGCATTCACTGATCTAATATAGACCTGCAATATCAGTGTCAGTGCATACAAGACATAAATGTGTACAGCTACTGGTTGTTGAATTCCCCTGACACTGATATGTGTACTAGAGTAGGCATGATTATCAGGTAGTACTCGGAGAAGTGTCCAACTGTGTTATGACCCTCTGTCCATGCATACCACTAACAGCTATATTAACACCTATATACAGTGGATATCGCAAGTGTACACACCCCTGTTGGAATGCAAGGTTTGTGTGCTGTATGACAACGAGACCACAGAAAATCATTTCATAATGTTTCACATCTTGAATGTGACCCCAACCTGTACATTTCCATTGAAAAACTATCAAAGGTGTTTCTAGGAAGGTGAGCAACTATTGCCAAGTGAAGATGTGCCATGATGTTAGAGTCCAAACAAAGATGAAAGAATGCTGTAACCATCTCAAGAGGTGCATACACAACATATCAGTTTAAGGGTGTGCACACTCATTCAACTGGCTTATTGTACTGATTATTATTTCCATATGTTTTCACAGATCAGATTGTTATGTTTTCAATTGAATTGTACAGGCTATAGGTCGAGAAATAACTTCCAAGAAACCAAGGCAAATAAGATAAAAGATAATCCACAGACAGGAAGAACCAAACCAAAAAGCACAAAGTGCAGCTTTATTAAACAACAACCAGGTCAATAAATCAAGCGCTTTCACCAGGCAAATACCTGGCTTTCTCAAGATAAAAAGTAGTGTGACTGAAAAGTTTAAATACTTAAGCATCTGATCACATGGTACTTAATTAGTTCAACAAACATCCACTTAAGAAGGTTCTTCTTGTCTATGGATTATCTTTTATCTTACAGGCTATAGGTCACATTAAAGGTGGGAATTGTTTGAAATGAGTTATTGTGGTGTCATGTTTCAATTGCACAAATACCAGGCATTGTAACAGGGGTGTGTACCCTTTATATCCACTGTAGTTATATGGACTCAGCAGTATCTGACCTGTATAACCACCCTCCACCAAGGCAGAGTAATCCCCTTTGGTGGACAGCAGCAATACACAAACCACATAATAGGTTGCTATATTAGCTGTACAGGGACACATAGGTGCAGGCAACAACTTGGAAGCAAGTCCACCTCTATCTGAGCAAGCATGTAGGTTCACAGGTGACTTCCTGTAAGGCTGACTATGACAAAAAAATCAGATATATCCACACCACCAAGGACAATTACAACAGTTTCTCCAAACATGTTGTCAGTCTCAGAGGAAACACAATTTGTCCTGTACTGGGGGTAAAGAACACCTCATACACACATGCCATCAATATAGGCAACCTGCATTACACAGGTTAAGTGGGAACATTGCCACCTTGTCCACCCCAGTTGCATAGGGGGATATGGACATTAACCACACTCCTCCCCTCAGCAATGGTAAGCATGTCCATATTACCTACTGATGGCAACAACAGCAAATCTCCATGGGGCATAATAACATCACTGTCTGCCTCCTACATGAACTCAGGCATGTGCTCACAGCTCCATCACACACCACAGTCAAACACAGACCTGCCACCATCCACACACCATCCACATGGAAGATGGCCACTGTCAACCCTCTACTCAGAAATGAATGGAGAATAAAGGATTATGGATTTAAGTGTCCAACCCTGAGGGAAATAACATAGTTCAGGGCCAGGACTGTAATGCAAGCTGCTATAGCCATGATAGATTGGAGGGTTATGGTGTAATTTAGATTATTTGCAAGTAATATCCACTGTTGATGTGCAATTTGACAGCAGTATGAAGTCCTGTATCTTCCTGTTTATGTCTTCCAAGTAACATGCAGAGGGCTCACCTACCAGTTATTCTCTGTTGGGGAAAATGACATCATCACCCAATATGTGATCGAACATTATGTCCTGTTATTTGGATGGAGAGCAGAAGATGTGCGGGAGAGGACCGCCCTGTGGAACAATCTGATCTACAGGGTAAATGATGCTGGGCTGCACAGCAGACCTCATGAGCAGGTGCAGCATCAGGCCACCAACTTCATCCATCATGCCTGTCAATGTGCTGCTGCTGTAGCAAGGGACTGGCTAGCCACAGGTGGGGGCCTAGCCATCCAGCCCCCACTGACATCCACTGAGGAGCTTCTTGCCAACCTTGGGGGCTCTGCCCAATGCACAAGCCATGAAGCTGAGGAAAGCATTGTGGAGGTGGGTTGTATACACACACACACACACACACACACACACACACACACACACACACACACACACACACACACACACACACACACACGACAAGGAGTATGCAGGTAAGGGCCCAGTGGGGATTAGTACACTAATGTATCATACATACATGTATCTGTATTGTATCTACATCCATATGTCTGGTCCGATTGCAGTTGTGGATGGGGTTTTCTAATGCACAGAGGTACACATCTATGTTGAGGTTAGAGCATTTTATTATTAATTGGGTTAGTACTGTAAATGTGCAGACATGCTGCATCCATCCTGTACCAAGGCCACATGTGAGTCTGCTGACAATAACTCCCTCTTACAACTACCTAGGACCTTCTGGTTTGCATATGGGACAACAGCCTGAAGCTGGTGCATATGGCATTCTCCTGTTGTTGCCTGGCAGTACCCCAGGTATGTGAAGGGCATGCAACTTACCATGCACACAACTATCGGTAAGAGCTATATTGTTCTATGCAATAGCTATATTGCTTTATGTGCATATTCACTTGTGGTGCGGTTAACTGCATTGCATCACAGTGGTCACCACTGGGGCCTATCTGATGTGAATTCAACATACCTGTAGCATACCTCCCAATTTGTCAGTGCCAAGACGTCTGGACAGAGGCCAGCAAAATGGACTGGACAAATGGCTTAAGGTAGGGACATGTATGACATATTAGTGGTATACAGTGGATATAAGTTGTGTATACACCCCTGTGAAGATGCAAGGTGTTCCTGTTACATACACATTAGGATCACAATATGTCAGTTCACACCTCTTCCAGCCTTTAATGTGACCCATAACATGAACAGTTCACTTGTAAACCCAAGCATCTGGACTCATGTATTGCACTTACAAGGCTGGCCACCTGTGAGAGTGGCAGACGTCATATCAGTATGATGTTTAAGTCAGGTATGATACCTCATGCTGCCATATGTGTCAGTAAACTCACTGTGGCCTATATGGCTACAATATCACATACATGAGCACTGTTAAGGCACATAGACTACTTCCAACCACATATAGGTTGCAAACATCTGGATATTCCAGACACATCTGTACAGAGGACTATACAATAGTTTAACTTGTTGCATGTGAGGCAGATGCTGTTACCACACTATATAAAGTAATGGCAGTGGGAGGTGGTCACCAGCCGTGTATGGTACAAACATCAAAATGGTATAAGCCACACAAGATATGATCCTCACACACACACACACACACACACACACACACACACACACACACACACACACACACACACACACACACACACACACACACACACACACACACACACACACACACACACAGTTGCCAGCATTGGGATTATAACTCCTGCCTATCTTCACCAGTCACTGGTGTATTGCACAAATATCAAAATGGTATAAGCCACACAAGATATGATCCACACACACACACACACACACACTCACACACACACACACACACATACACACACACACACACACACACACACACACACACACACACACACACACACACAGTTGCCAGCATTGGAATTAGAACGCCTGCCTATGTATGTACTTCTACTATAGTGCTATGCCACATAGCTTATACATTTCCACCTAGTCCATAGCTACTTCTAAGGTGGATGACATCAACAGGACTACTAAATTGGAGTGAGGGGAAGTGAAAAGGGTAGTGTACAGGTCAAAAATGGTGTAAACCACAAGCCACATGATTCTCTCTCTCTCTCTCACACACACACACACACACACACACACACACACACACACACACACAGATCCAAACAGTTGCCAGTAGGGAGATTAGAACTCCTCCCTATCTAGTTATTGCTACTGCACTGCTACCAGACACACCACAGAGCTTATACATTTTCATCTAGTCCAAAGGTACTTCTAAGGTGGATGATATTAAGAGGACTACTAGATTGGAGCCAGGGGAAATGTGAAGGACACACACACACACACACACACACACACACACACACACACACACACACACACACACACACACACACACACACACACACACACACACACGCTTGAGATTACAACTCCTGCCTATCTAGTTATGTCTACTATAGTGTTACACAGTTATCGCATGTGCTACAGAGCTTGCTGAACTTTCACATGGCCAAAGCTGTGCAGCGGTAAAGTATTACAGGTGGCAGAAAGTCTGCCTTCAGTTCCAACCTTACATTGTGCTAGTTATTTCTGTCTTACACTTCAAATAACATTATGGCTTGGCACTTCACCAAATTATTGTATCAAGATGTGTGGCACATTTGGGAGCCCTCAGCAGTACTTGCTCATCACTAAAGTAGCCACAGTACTTACTAGTTATGTCCAGCCATCCTGGCATGATTGAAGGGCAGTTTTCTGTGCTTTCACCCATTAACCTGGTGCACTTGTCCATTCTGAGGCACTGTTGCAAATGCCTCATGTACATAGACAGCCTTCCCTTCTAAACTCCAAACACTCAGATCTGTGAGAGTAACCCATATATCACCCAATGTGGACATATGCACTCTCCAGCAAAGACTGGACTAGTGGGTCAAGATGATAAGATCAACACCTGCACCACACCATGTGGAACACATAGATAACCATAACACCCACTTTGACAGCCATGACATACAGTGAAAAGTCACACACCCACCTTCACAAAGGCACTCAATGGACATTTACCCAAACAGCACAGACCAGCAAGACAGACACCCACTCAGACATCATGACACAGCACATGCCAAGGGAGACATATTTAACCTACACAGTGTGCCCCCACCCTAAGCTCCTAAGGCTAACCACCTTGCATAATACAGTGATCATGGGTAACTCAATACTGAGGTACACACATATCCCACTCACTAAGGTGAATATGGAGCAGGTAACAGCCAAATATCTATCACATGCCAGCATCCAATACATGATACAGCCAGGCATGGCACTCCACAACAACTATGAGCGTCACTCTGTATCCATGTGGGTGTGAATGACTTGGGACACACCTCCCTGGACTACATGGCAAGAGAAATGGTTGAACTCTCTGATTATGTGGTCCAGGCAGGCGTGACAGTAGCCCTGAGCAGTATACCGCCATCACCCAGAATGATGCTGCGGTACTATCAGCAGAAGATTGACTGCAACATTGGCTTATATGTTTTATGTCATTCTCAGGGGATCCAGTAACTTTCTGCTTCGGATGACATGATTTACAGAAACCAATGACTTGCCACAGATGTCCTACATCTGTTAGCGTTGGGTTTCCAGGTACTGGTTAAGTGTCTTGCCACCCCTATGATGCCTTATTAGGCAGTATTCCTAATGTAATTACCACCAAAACAGCTAGACATGTATGCAATCTGAGGGTCATGCTACTCAATAGTAGACATCTAACTGTCAGGATGCAGTCACTCAAAGCACTCGTTGGAGTGGAGGACATTAACATGTCTACTGTAATGGAGAGGTGGTTCACAGCAGCAGACAGCAGCCCTGCAGTATCAGGCTATAATGCATTCCACATCCGCCAGCCCCTAAACATGGACCACACCACATCTCCACAGGTGGTGTTGTCTCCATATTCATTATGGATAGGAACACCTCCAGACTAGTATCCCAGCAGAATGCATTGGGAATACTTCCGATACAACTGCCTTAGTGTAATAGTTCAATCCAGACCATAGCCTGTTATGGGTCCACATCAATGTCCCTAGACTGTCAATGCACATTCCTCAACACCCTGCCATCTATGATGGTCCAACGCACCACTGACATAGAATAAGACTTCTACCCCTCCATCACCTGGAGAAAGTAGCCAAGCGCCAGTACAGTGGCTCAACACTTCCTGGGATTCATCATTTCCACTGCCCTGGACTGGCTCTTACTGACCCCTGGTAGAGGATGCAACAACCTTGACCTGTGTTGACTACTTAAATATGGGACTGTTGCTCATACACAGTTGTCAATCCCTGCATGGTGAGATCCACACAGGCAGCAATCAACATGGAACTCAACATGTCAGCCACACCCCCCACAAAGGTAACCACCTTGCATAACCTCTCCAAAGCTGACTTTGCAACCATGAAAACAGAGGTGGATGACTTCACTGCACCCATGGCAATGGGAAATAGCTGCATGACTGTCGCATCAAACACATATGCACTGTACAAACAGAACCCAGACACTTTCCTCCAAACACTGGGAGACAATGTGATGGTCCCCTGCCATTACTAAAGTGTACAACAGAAGTAGGACACGGTTGCAAGAAAGGTGGTGTCCCATGACTGCTGAACTCCCTTATTAGCCTCAAACACAACTTGTGATCCCTCATGGAATCCCTTAAAGGCATCGATGAAGGCAGACATGCAGCAGACACTGGCAGCAATCACAACAGCCTTTGATAGTTACATCAACAACCTCCACAGCATTAAACACAAGTGCTGTGAGTTACTGCACAATGGTAATACTTATCCTAAGACAACAGATATTGGCCACAGTTTTGGCAACACATTCAGTGCCAGCTTTACCCCTCTCTCTCCCCTCAAGTGAAGTGCGGAGTGAATGTGTTCTTACATGCTGTATCCTGTTTCTGTTCTATGCATCTGTGTGTCACCAGGATGTGGCTCTGCAGCAAGACCAAGGGGTATGGCAGTGTGGTAACACATTGACCACCTCAGGCTTTGTGCAGAATTGTTATGGCTAGGCTTGCATTAGGCCCTAGGGCCGATAGCCTAGTACCAACCTATGAACCTATGAACCTATGTCTTAGGCAGGGTACAGCTGTATCTGCATGGATTTCCCAGGTCTGTAACAGAGTGATTGCATATACCTAATGAATTATAGGGCTGAGGGTTGTACATAGGTGTATGTATATATATATATATATATATATATATATATATATATATATATATATATAAAGCACAGGTAGTGTCATGTTTGGCATCCCTTTTACTGTATGTGTGAGTTGGAGAGAGTTATCAGTCCCTGGGTCCCTACAGTGTCAGTGTGTGTGCTATGTGTTGTCCCTTTTTCAAGGCCTGGACATACTGGGCACATCTCCTTCTGCCTACAGGGCAGGCTCAGGAAGTTCCTCCTCTGAGTCCCTCTGTACCTGTGCTGGCCTTAGCAATGGTGGGGGGCTGTGTGGCCCTGCCCCATGCTGTTCCTGCTGCAGCAGTTTCCACAGGATCATATTGTGTAGCATGCTACATACTATGAACATTTGTGTACATGTAACTGGAGAGTACTGCAAGGCTCCACTGGATATGTCAAGGCAGCGGAACCGTGACTTGAGCATCCCAAACACATGCTCTACAATGATCCTGGTTTGTGCGTATATCTCATTATGGTGTTCTTGTTCATATGTGTGTGCATTTCTGATGGGTGTCATCAGTCATGGCTCCAGTGCATAGCCAGTATCCCCCACTAGATGGCCATATGGGATGCCCCCCCCCCGGCAAACCCCTGATACAACTGTGAGCAATGCCAGATTTGGTAATCGTGATAGCTTCCAGGGCTGCCAGCACACATGTTCATGATAATGCCCTGGGCATCGCACACAACCTGGCAGTTGATGGAGGGGAAGCCCTTGTGGTTTATGTAGACCCTACCCCACTCACTGGGTGGTGCTTTGATGTGGATGTGCATGCAGTCTATAGAACCAACTACCTTAGTGTATTCAGCTACATGGTGGAAGAGACACATACTTCTGGTCAATGCCTCACTGGTGTTGGGGAAATATATGTGCTCATTAGCATGAGGTGTCATGGCATCCAAGAACTGGTGGAGTACCATGGATGCTGATGCCTGTGAGGCCCCCATGATATCCTCAGCTGGTCTTTGGAAGGTACCTCTGGCTAGTATTCTTAAGCCTACACATAACTTGGTATCCACTGGGATGGGTTCCCCTCTGTTGGTTCTGTATGTGAGGCGGGGATGGCACAGCTGGACAATTTGCTGTAGAATGTCCCTGTCCACCCTATAGTACTCCACTATCTCCAGCTCATGTAGGCCCTGGTACGTTACCCTGGGTTTGTACACTCCTCCTCCTCCTCACTGTGGGTCAGTTGTCAGCATTCTCCTTCTCACCACCCTCAGTCTCTAGCACATATTGATGGAGTAAAGCAGCAGCAGCTTCTAGCATTTTTAGTTAGTTTTGCCAGTTAAAAGTCCCCCATCTGTGTACACTGGTGGTGTAGAGTTTGTGGGAAAAGCCAGTCTGAAAGGTGTTTGCATAGTTTATAGTAGTGTGCTGGACTGCTGCATGTGTAATTGGCTGATTCTGATACATTCCACCTGCCCGCTATGCTAGTTCT
The DNA here is from genome assembly GCF_019279795.1 of Protopterus annectens. Taxonomy (NCBI): domain Eukaryota; kingdom Metazoa; phylum Chordata; order Ceratodontiformes; family Protopteridae; genus Protopterus; species Protopterus annectens. The sequence goes on along the minus strand of NC_056730.1, from coordinate 457,922,605 downwards.
CCTTGATTGCCTTCCTACTGCTGTTTCCCCTTCCCAGTTCCTCCTTATTTAAGCTCCACAGTGCGCCGTACATACTCAGTGCTGAAATGTAAACAGTGCTCCCATTTCCCCTTTTTTTTGTTTTGTTTATGTTTAAAACCCGGTGCCCGGCACACACACCCGTTTAGGCTGTATACACAGTGTTCAGGCACATCTGACACACCCCCTTCCTTAGCTGTGCTTAGCTAAGAACAAACAAGGGCCATAGAGCTCCAATGAGCTTACAGCAAGCATGACACACCCTCTTATGAAGTCATCCCGCTCTTAGAATTGCACTGTTGTATTTCTGCACCTACACGGTAAGGTACAAGCTGACACTTTGAAGAAATATGTGATTCAGTATAACTTCCCTCATTTGCATACCCCAGTGTGTAGGTCGTTAGTTACTGCACTAAAATGGACGCTTTCCCCTTGACAACCAATGCTCCCTAGTATTGTTTACATTCTGCATGCCATTGACTATAATGGCAAAATGCAGATTTAACTTAAAATTGAATTTTCCCATTTTTTTTTCGGCATGATCCCATTTGCGTGCCACTGCCCTATGCTTAAATGGCCGAGATCTGCCAGAAAAAAAAGTTTAATTTTCATAATATTTAATCTATCTTTAAGGCCAATGACCTTATATTTGGCCAATGGCATATCTAATATACATACATATGCTGCGGTGGTGCAGCGGTAGCATTGTTGCCTCTTAGCTGGAGCGCCTTCTGTGTGGAGTGTGCATGTCCTCCCCGCAGTTGAGTGGCGTTCAAAAGACATATGTGAATGGGCGTGTCTTCGTTGAAGGTTGGTCAGGCTGGCACCTCGGCACCATAAAAATCTACTGCCAATCATTAGTGGACCGGAGTTCCGCTGTGGCGACCCCTAATCGGGAAAAGCCGAAAGAAGATATATGCATGTCTAATGTACACAATACATGTTTTTTTTACAAGCTGTCATGCCTCTGTTTTGACAGTTGCAGAAATGCACTCAGTTATTTTCCAAATTAATTTCTGCACTGACACTGTTCTAGCATAGAGACCTGGCAGCTTGGTGAATCGCTAAATCACCTCATTGCATGGTTTTCACCAGCAAATGAGATGATTTGCATGCCACATGGTTTTCTGTGCTAGAACTGTGTAGAGCTGCTCATGCACTTGAAAACAACACTATCCTGAATCGCTCGGTGGTCATTTTCCATGCAGGAGCTCTTACACTGTTCTTGCATGGAAAAGCGGCTTTCCGGAATCCCGGGGTAGGTCTTTTTCATTCATTATTGTTGAATTTTTCCATAATTCATGAGCAAAGAAGTTGAGAGAAATGTTTCTCTCTCTCTCTCTGTATCTCTCACTACCTCTATCTGTGTCTTTCTCTCATACACACACATAGTTGTATTACTTTTTCTTTATTTTCTTCCACCTCACTAAATATGGCTTAGCAAGAGGAAAATAAAATAAAAAATCCTTGTAACTGCTGAAGAAGAAAGAAATGAAAAAAAGAAAAAAAAAAACGATCCATGGATTGCTCCCCTTAACACTTTGTGCCCAAGATGGCTGTCCCCTTCATCCTACCCTAGCTATGTTTCTAGGTTATCATTATATATTTTGATCATTATCTAATAAGTAAATTATATTATAATTTGCAAAATACCTATTACCCAGTGCACCATGTTTCACCACCATATCCTTATATCTTTTAATAGGCATGATAGTGGAGACAGGATCATTGCCATATAATGGCAATAAGTGGATCTGCTACTGTGGGGGCTTTTACTGGCAGGCACTCAGCAGCAGCACTAACTGTGTGTGTGTGTGGGGGGGGGGGGGGTGGCAGAAAAAGCTGTGGTTGTAAAAGCTTTGTTTCCTAAACCACACGGAAATCCATTGGAGGCAGAGTTTTTTCTTGCATGCAAATATTTTTTTTGTTAATTGAGCATTGATGAGCTTAGCACCTAATAAACAGCAAATGGGGGGGTCAATGCAAAGCTGAAATCATAGGCAAAAGAATTAATTGTAGTAATGAATAGCAACACTGACCAAGAACATGAAGAACTAGTCCAGCTTTGAGCCAGAGAAATGCCAATAACGTTAAGTAAAGAAATGCTGATCTTATTGTGGCAACAGTGTCAGTGGAAAATTGAGAACCCATTTTATACTGATGGAATAAAAAGGGTTTATGGCTAATGAGATAGACTAGGCTGAAAAGACTACCCACTACCAGAAAAAACATAGTGGGTCATAAAGCAGACGATGAGATCTTGTTGTACAGTCTATTACCTAATGGGATATCTCAGTTTGATAACAAGAGTATCCAGTTCAAGTGTATCAACACAAAGACCTTCATTCCTCCAGAGATATTCAAATGTTGCCCTTTTCATTGTAAGGAATGCAGCTCAAAATCAAAGCATGGCTTTCATGTCCTCATGACGAAATTACTTAGAGAGAGGCAGTCAAGAACAGAGGAAAGTGACTTTTTACAGTCAAATTCCAGAGCATCCAGGGCAGCAAAATACTCCTAAGAAAAACCTGAAGGAGCTCAGAGGAAAACAACTTTGAAGTAGCTTTAGAAATATTTTGATCAGCACAAAATCAGGGCACCAGGATTGGGCAAATTAAAAGCAAAGTGGACTAGAGTCTTCACATGCATTAGGCATATGTAGGCCATGAGTATGTCCTTATGTACAGTTTCGAGATTCAGTAACTAAACAAAACCAAATCCCTTTATAATACAGATGGATTCTTTATCAGGAGCCATAACTCATTATTAACCCAGATTGTGAAATAATCAAGAATTGCAAAGTTTTATAGACATAATACAGACATGACAATAAAATCAGAGAATACCTGCAAGAATGTCATTACATAATCAAGTAGATTGCAGATGAGGAGAAACCTATAGTTTGTTCCTGCAGACAGGATATGCCCATATGAGTTGTTCCCCAAGTGACAACCTCAGACAACTGAGATCTGATTTAAACCAAATACTGATGCTGTCCTCTAAACCAACTGTGCCTAGGGTACTGAATAATTGGATTATCTGGCAATGCCATAACTGCAAAGTGAGGGTCAAAATTGTCATTATACTGAGCCTCAGTTATAAAAGCAAGGCCTACTTCACACAATAAGCCAGAGATAACCACAGGCTTATTATAGAGAAGCCTCACACTGGTGTGCAGTACATTAAATGGTGCTTGTGTGGAAAAGATTCTCACTATCCTGGCTATGAGAGACAACCTAGAACCTTGGGTATATCCCAAAGGAAAGATGTTTGGACTTCAATGGGCTGTTTTATCCTGGACAGAGATTAGAGACCCAACAAGGGTGAAACCTCATAAGTACAACCTGTAAGTCAGATGCAATGTTGTATGTATAGCAATGAAATGCATATCATGCATGAAGTATTATGTATGATATGCAGTGCTGGTATGCCACTAACACTAAAACTGGACTATGTTTTAAAGATGTATTTCAATTCTTAATACATTTTATGATCCTTTTACTGAGACTAACAGTCTTTCCAGTGGGCAAGTGGCAAGAAATAAATCTAAGTCTTCAAAAGAAGAACCTGAGAAAGGTCTTAAGAAGTACTGAGCATTGGAAATAGAGAATAAATACTTTAAACATGTGCATTAAATTAAATATTGTTCCCAAGGGATTACACATTTCTTTAAAATACCTAATGGTGTTGATGAAGGCAGTCTGTTAAAGATGTGGTGACATTGTTTTAACCAAGCAGGGCTGGATTTTTTAAGATTACTTATTAAGCATAACTGCACCATCTTAGATAATTTAACTGCCTCGGTCAATTTGGATGCTGTTATTTTGGAGCAGTTACGCTCTTGTGCAGATTTGGCTGGTGATTATAAAAATGCTTTTATTTCTGTTGATAGATTAGAGAAAACTGTGGTACAACAGAAACAGAAGAAGGTGTTGAGATATTTAGAGTAATATATGAAAGATGCCACATATTCCTCATTTTCCAAAACTGTTGAATGATCCCAGCAGACTACTTCTACTACAACGCATCCTTTTAAAAAAGTTATTTCGTCTTTGCAGACAGCTTTTTCTGATAAAGTGGCTCCTTTAAGACAGGATTCTACTTCAACGGCTAATGATGTCATCACAGAATGGCTTAACAGAGATAGTAATATGGCAAAAGACTCAGTCTAATGACTTCCCTGGATTGTCTTTACATTCTCCATGATTTCCTTCCAGTGAAACTGACTATTTAGAATTGGGTAGTGATGCAATAAACTACAACAGAATGAGATTGAAAATGGTGTCCAATTTGAATCAAGACAGAAGTTGTGGAAGGAAATGTTAAATGAAAACAATGTTTTTTCAGAAAAGGTGTATAATCGTTCCAATTTTGAGCTTACCGACACCCATCAAAAGGTATTGAAACTTGGTTTTAATTTTTTTGCCAGATGTAGAGCTGATATTACAAAGACTTTACTTGAACTTAAATTTTTTATGAGAAAATTGTATTTAAATTATATTTTTAAAAGGATGTTGAGGGAAAAAAGTGTTTAAGCAAACCTTCTACTTTTAATCCACCATTACAGTATACCATTAAAATGTTTGAACAACTTTGTGAAAATGAAATTAGGTCATGTTTAAACAAGAAACCAGTAAAATCTTTTTATAATTTAAATAGTGATGAGTTAAAAGCTTTAAATGAGTTAAGAAATCAGTGTGAATTATGATACATGAAAGCTGACAAGGGTGGGAGGATAATGGTAATGGAAACTTATAAATATGTTAATGTCATTCAACTAATGTTAACAAACTCAGAAAAGTATCAGGAGTTTTTTTTATTAATTAGATCATTAAGAGTTATGACTACATACACAATTGTTTATATGATTTTCTAATGCATAAAGAAATTTCTGTTGATGTATACAACTTTTTGTATATTGAAAAACCTAAGGTGGGTATACTGTTTGGTATACCCAAAATTCATAAGAATGCCACTAATCCCTCATTTAGACCCACTGGGTCAGCTTCTGGTGGGTGTACGGAAGGTATATCTCTTTTTATAGATTCCATTTTTAATCCTGTGGTTCAACATTTACCTTCCTGTTTAAGTGATTCTTGTGATTTTCTTAACAAAGTCAAGATTTTTCTTTTAGACCATCAGTGTAGATCAAGATGTATGTATACTTTTAAGAAGCTTTCTAGGGGCTTGCATAAATTTATAAATACTGAGCATGTGTGAACCTGACTGCCATTTTGCAGTCAGCTATTGAGATGTAAGCATGTATGTCTGTGTAGTCTTATTCAATCAGTTTGTTTATATTTTGTACTGCTGCTATCCATCCTGATGTGTTTCTATGTAATAAAGCATATAAACAAACTACCCTGCCTGTTCGTCTTCAATGGTAAAACAAGACGAGTGACATGGTGTCAGAAAGGAATCCAGAAATCCAGATTCAGGACCGAGAAGGCACTCAGTTAAAGGTGGAGGAATACAGAGGAATTAATCACTCCTACTGCATGTATAATTTGCAAAAAATAGATCAGAAATGTATTTCAGGCATCAAAGTTTACTTAAATGATTTCTCATTTGTGAAATATAAAATAAAGCATTCAGAATGCTCTAAACGAATTTCTAAGTAAATTAAATGTCTGAAAGTGTGACATATTGAAAAAATATTTGAATTAACTACGGAAAATGTTTGAAATAAAGTCCGAATCACATAAAATGAATAAAATGAGGGAAACAACTGCATTTTTTCACTATAAGCTACTTTTTCGCATTAATTAAAGTTATTCAAGATATCTGAAGTGTATGAAGTGTTCGCATGTTTGTGCAGTACTACAGTATAGTTTTTCACAAAATACAGCCATTTCAAAGCATATTTCACAAAATACAGTACTTTGAACAGTTTATTGTGCATCTGAATGTTATTACAAGTACTGGCTATGTGTGCATATCCATATCTAATTACAATGGCCATTTTTTTCAGTGTGTTTAAGCACACTTTGTCGGCATGGCGGATGGATTTTGAAAACCAGCTGAACTTGTACTTGATAATATTGCAGAGAACTGGAGAGTATTTGAGCAAGAGTATGATATTTTCATATAAGCTGCATTTTCTGATAAAGATGGCCATACAAATGCATTTATTCTGCTTAATTTAGCTGGTTCAGAAGCCATAGAAAGAGAGCATTAATTTGTGTATGCACCTGCTGTGTTTGCAGGGGAGGGGGAAACCCCCATATAGTGGTACTAGCTGTGTCAAGGGAAGACCCCAAGTGCTTAAAATGTAAATTTAGAGAAATGTGTAACCCCCAAAACAAATATTACAATGGAAAGGCACTTATTTTACACAAGAGATCAAAAGCCTGGGGAAACTGACTTGAGAAATAAGGCAAAACATGCAGATTTGGTGATTTAAGGGATGAGTTGATAAAAGACAGACGTGTGGTATTAAAGATGATGCTGTGTGAAAGATTTTGTGACAGTGCTTTAACTTTGAATAAGGCCATTGAGATTTGCCAGATATATGAGCTCACAGAAAACTATACAAATATGCTTACAAATGAGAAATGCATGCTTCCAGCATCTTCTAATTGTCATGTTGACAGTATGCAGCACGTGGTTAAAAGAAACAGGCCCAAGCACATAGCATCAACTGTAAATCCTGTAAAAGCCACTGGGAAACTGCATACATTTCTAGCAAATTCGAGACTGTGCACAGTCTCAGTGAAGCACAAGAGTGAGTCAGCAAACTCAAAGAATATGCCTCTATCCATTTTCATAGTCAACTGTCATAATTGTGGTGGCAATAATGTGTCTAAAAGAGAAAAGTGCTTAGCTTTTGGTCAGCAATGCCACTAATGCAATAATTGGAATAATTTCAAGAGGTTTTGTAAATCAAACAAGGGGTATATTAAAAGAGAATATTCAGAGACAAGTTGATCAATTAGAAAGCCATGACCCTACTTTTTATATTGATAGTGTGCCTGTGCTTAATGAAACAGTCAATACAGTAGATTTATGGGCAAAGAATGAAGTATTTTGTACTATTCAGATAAATGGAAGTCCCATAGAGCTCAAAGCTGACAGAGGTTCGAAGTACAAAGTTGTCAGCAGAAACATTTGCTAGAGTATGTGCTGTTGAGAAGCTTGATTTGGCAAGTGTGCAAAGCTTGTTGCTTACGATGGTGAAGAAATTCAAACTGAAAGTTCAGTAGTGCTTTCATGTTACTCTGCCGGGAACATCTATGACTTGCAATTTTATGTGGTCAAAAGGCACATGCAGTCATTATTAGGCCTTAGAGACAGTGTTAAAATGGAACTACTTTCATTTAATAAGGAAGTGTTCCATGTAAGTTTGAAAGACCAATGTTCTAATTTTGCCCAGACTATTTTTTCTACCTATGCTGATCTTTTCAATGGCAAACTAGGCAATCTCCCAGTTGTGTACTCCATGAAGTTAGATCCTGAAGTAAGTCCAGTTGTCGGGCCAGCCTGGAAAGTTCCAGCACCTATGCAGAACAGAGTCAAAGCTGAGCTAGATAAAATGGTGCAGCAAGGTGTAATTTTCCAATTGAAGAATCAGCTGAATGGATATCGTCCATAGTCGTAGCTCATAAGAAAAGCTCAGATGATATCAGAATATGTATTGATCCACGAGATTTGAACAAAGTGCTAAAAAGACCTCATCATCCAATGTGCACAGTCGAAAAAGTCACTGCTTTTATACCAAATGCTACTGTTTTTTCTGTTTTAGATGCAGAGTTCATTTTGGTAAATTTTGCTTGATAGAAAATTCTCATTGCTAACCACTTTCAGTACTCCTTTTGGCAGGTACAGATTTTTGAGAATGCCATTTGGAATAAATTCTGCCAGTGAAGTCTTCCAGAGTGCAATTGAACATTTTTTTTCTGGGTATCTGTGTGCTATTATAGTAGATTATATTCTAGTAGGAGGTAATGGGGAAGCAGAGCATCACAGAAACCTCAAGAAAGTTCTGGAAAGGGCACATGAATTGAATCTTAAGCTGAATCTTCAGAAGTGCAAATTCAGGGTACAAGAAGTTACTTGTGTTGGTCATTTATTTACCAGTTCAGGCTTATGACCAGATCCTTCCAAGCAAACAACAATTCTTGTGATGCCAGCTCCAGAAAATGTTCAAGCCCTACAATGCTTTCTTGGCATGGTTAACTACCTAGGCAAGTTTATTCCAGACTTGAGCCAAATTTCAGCACTGCTCAGAGAGTTGACATGCAAAGCTGTATCTGGTCATGGTTAGAACAACACCAGGGAGCATTTGATGTCTCCACCAACTCTTAGACATTATGATGTTCACAAACCTGTTACTCTTTCTTGTGATGCTTCGAAGTTTGGTCAGGGTGCAGTCATTCTTCAAGAGGGTAGACCAGTAGCTTATGCATCCAGAACTCTAACCCAAACTGAAATGCAGTATGCACAAAGAGAAAGAACTCTTGGCAATTGTGTTTGCATGTTCAAAGTTCCATGATTATATTTATGGCAAACCTATCCAGATCAAAACAGATCACCAATCTCTAGTCACTATTTTGAGAAAGCCTATGCATACAGCTTCTGCCAGACTGCAATGCATGATGCTCATATTGCAAAAGTATAATTTAAATCTTGTCTACATAAAAGGCAAACATCTTTATCTTGCTGATACTTTATCCAGATTGCCCAGAAATACCACTGAACAGCATGAAAATGAGAAACTTGTTTTTGAAGTCATGGAAGTGAGAATATTTTCTTCCAGGCATCTTGATGAGCTTAAAAGTCATACAGCCTCAGATCCAGTTCTTCTGAAGCTCATCCACTTTATCAGTCGAGGATGGCCATCAAAGCAGTCTTGTTTACCAGTAGACTTGCAACCTTATTTTCCTTACAGAGATGAGATTTTGTTCGACAATGGTTTCATCATGAAAGGTACAAATGTGATTGTTCCAAAGACCTTACAACAAGAGTAAATTGCTATTTTTGCATTGTGACTACCTAGGAACTGATTCTACCAAAAGAAGGGTGAGCGGATTAGTATTTCAGCCTTCTATATCAAGAGACATTGAGAGAGTACTTTGATCTTGTTCTGTATGTAATAGTACAAAGCCACATCAACAGAAAGAACCACTTCAGCTAAACCAGATTCCTGAACTACCTTGGTCGACAGTAGCTACAGACAGTTTTGAGTGGAATGGTCAACATTACTTGGTGTTAGACTCTTATTCAAACTGGTTCGAGATTGACCTACTTCCTAATCTAGCATCCAGTACTGTCATTACTAAGATGAAGTGTCATTTTGCAGTCCATGGCAGCCCACACAAAGTTATTTCTAACAATGGTACATAGTTTACAACCCAGCAGTTCAAAAGATTTGATGAAGAGTGGGACTTTATTCATGTTATGAGTGACCCTGAGTACCCTCAGTAAAATGGTTTGGCAGAACATGCAGTTCAAAGTGCAAAAGCATTACTAGAGAAGTTGAAATGAGATAAAAGTAATATTTTCTTGAATCTCTTGAATCTCAGAAATGTTTCTCATGATAAACATCTTGGTTCACCTGCACAGAGACTTCTGTCAAAACAAACCAGAACAACACTACAGATTAGTACTACATTATTTCTTCCATGTGTTAAGAACAACAAATCAGTGAAAGCCCATCTGTTAAAGAAGCACTTATCCCAGAAGTTCTGTTATGACAAAGCCACCAAACTCCTCAATCCATTAATAGAAGGGGGGATAGTAAGGATGCAGACATCCAAAGGTTTTGATCAGATTGGTGTTGTGAAAAGTGTATGTCCAGAGCCTAGATCGTATACTGTGGAATCGCAAAGAGCAGAATTTAGGTGGAATCGGAAAAAGTTGATCCCAGTGTCCAAGCCTGTATTGCAGTATCATACCTGTGAGAAAGACTCTATATCTCAGAGGGAGTTATTCAGCATTCCAGTTCCAAAGGACATTCTAGTAAAAATCCCTGTTCCCGAGAAGAATCCAGAAACTCCTGAAGCAAGTTGCTCACCAATGACTGTCCCTGTTGCTAAACCTAGTTCTAATTACTATATTACTAGATCAGGTCGCATTTCCAGACCATTTTCCAGATAAATGGCAACGTAGACATGAACGTTGTGTTTATTTCTTATTGTCTGTACAATTGCATATTTCTTTTCAAATGTCATTATATTGTAGGTAATTCATTAAAGAGGGAGGATGTAGATCAATGTGTATGTATACCTTTAAGAAGCTTTCTAGGGGTTTGCACAAGTGTATAAATACTGAGCATGTGCTAGCCTGACTGCCATTTTGTAGTAAGCTGTCTTGATGTAAGCATGTATGTCTGTGTAGTCTTTGTCAATCAGTTTGTTTATATTTTGTACTGCTGCTATCCATCCTGATGTGTTTCTATGTAATAAAGCATATAAACGAACTGCCTTGTCTGTTCATCTTCAATGGTAAAACAAGACGAGTGGCAGTATAATGACGATGAATATTTAATGATAGCTGTCAACATTGTTTCTCTTTTTACTGCCATACCTGATGATGAAGGTGTTGATTTCATTATGTCTACTTTATATAAGTATACTACCTTTTCTAACAATTGCGTTAAATTAAATGTTGCTTTAATGGAAATAGTCTTGCATAACAACTATTTTAGCTTTAATAAGAGATATTATAGGCAAAAAAGGTGTTGCTATGGGTGCCACAGTGACACCTGCTCATGCTAGTCTGGTAATTGGATGGTGGGAGATGGAATTGTTACCAACATTATTTTTTTTTTTTAACATTGTATTTTATAAACAATTTGTTGGTGATTTATTTGTCATTGTTTGTAAATCAAATTTTAACATTATAAACTTCATTTCAAATGTAAATTGTAGTTCTGAATTTTTAAAGTTCACTAAAGGAGATTTAGGTCAGAAAGTTTGTTTTCTGGATGTTGAACTAACTTGGGATGGTTTGAGTCCATGTTTCAGCAGCAGGCTACATAGGAAGGGAGCTTTTTCTAATAGCTATCTTAATTTTAAAAGTAACTATCCCCAACACATCAAAAATAATATACCTAAAGACCAATATATAAGGGCTTCTAAGATGACTAGCAGGCAAGATGATTTTGAAATGGAAATTAGGTTTATTACTAATTTGTTCCTTGAAAGAGGGTATTCTCATGTTCTGTTAGATAAAGCAGTAAATTATGTTAAAGAAATGAAGTTCTCTCATTTTGCTCCTATACTGCTCTCTCGTTTTGAAAAGAAGAATATTAACATTGAAGAAAGAGGGGATATGGCAATTAAGGATTACCCTAGATGTTGCATTGATATGTCCATGGATAGTGAGATCATTAAAAATATTGTTACTAACAACTGGAAAGTTATTATGGGTGATGGAGATTTGGTTAAGATTTTTGGAAGTATCCTCAGGTTGTTTATAAGAAAACTAATAGTATTAAAAATGTTCTACAAAGAGATAGTACTCAGATTTTTCCACCTTCTACAACTAAGGCTATAGGAACCTTTACATGTAATAGTTGTACCATCTGTATATTTATTTATGAAGGGCCATTCATTGCCCTTGAACATTTACCTTATACTATTAGAATATCTGGTTGATATACCTGTAATACTAAGGGGGTAATATATATTGCCATTTGCTCTAAATGCCTAAGTTCCAATGCATGTATGACTACAAGAATGTTGGGCATAAGAATTAAAGAACATGTTTATTCCATAAGGAGTAAGGATGAAAATAATGCATTGTATAAGCATTCCATTAAGTATGTTAACTTCAAAAAATTCTTGTTTGCTATATTATATTTGGTGTGTAAAGATAGGATGGGATGTAATTTTAAGAATGTAGTTGCTAAAAATGAGACAGAATGGCAGATAAAATTGCACGCTGATTTCCCAACAGGATTAAATGATTCCATCAACAGGAAAGTGCCCATTTAAAATGGTAGTTTTCTATTAATTGGTTAATTGTGTAATTAGTCATGTAATTTGTTTGTAATGATTGGTAACGATAAGTATAAAACTAAATGCATTGGTTTGCATTTCCATTCTGATGAAGTCTACTGATGAAAGCGATTAATAAACATTTTTTACAATAAAGGAATTGGTTCTTTGTGGTTTCCCTCAGGCACATCCAATATTTTTTTATTTTCATTTTTTAGAATCTCACAGAATCTTCCATGATCCCTCAGTAGCCTATGTGCCTTGAAGGATCATGAAAGCCCAGTATGGAATGTGGTTCCATGTTACTACTTGGGGTAGAGTGCTACCCAAGTATAACTGTTTATAGACTCTCACCCATGATTTCCTTGTTCAGATATTTGGCATACTGGAGTTTCTTTGCTTACTGCTTTCTTATGCAGTCATTTGCACACAATGCCTTTACAAAAGATTAATTAGTCACTAACTGTAATCATTTTCATGTCTACATGTACAGTTATTTCTGGTACTTAGGTTTGTATTGGGGTTCTACTTGTTTCTGTTTTCTTTTTATTATCCCACAGGGGCTGGCCCAATGGCTTCCCCTATAGGTACCCTATTAGGCTATTTTATTCCCCCAGAGGTAAGAGCCAGCCATCACTGAGTTGGGCAAGAGTCCCTCAGCCCATTTATACCCATGTCTGGAGACCTGAATGGCCTGTTCATTTCTATTGTGTTGAGAGTTGGGAGTTAAGGAGCGGGTCAGTGTTTTGATCCCAGTAGATGGCCAGCTGGCTCACAATGGTTGACTAGATAGGACACAATATGTGTGCTTCCATGCACATCATCCCCAGCTTAGAAGTTCATGTGCCACCTAACAGTGTGAGCCTGTCCTGTCCTGTTTGCTTTTATGAGTGGTAGCCTAGCCATCTGTAGGTCTCACTAATATGTTGGGACAAACCACCTCCCTCCCACAGGGATAGAGTTAGCAACTCAGACCCATCCTCCCCCATCTGTCTGCTCCAGCACCCATGCATCTAGTCAACCCTGGATTGAGTGGGTCATGGTCAATGTTTCATCCCTCTATGCCATGGGCCCAATTTTGCTCACTTTCTTATGACTGCAAGCAATATTATAATTAATAATTAATAACTATCTTTGTCTAATATCAGTACTTGCTAGGGCATTGGATACATATCTTATTATGAAACCTGCTTCATTTCATGTTTCTTCCTAGCAATCCAAGTAAAGGTTTCAATGTAGAGCTTATAACATTTACATTGATTGACTTGCATAATATTGTTTGGATTGTATTATTTTGTGCTAGGCCTTCTTCTTCTATCTACCCATTCATTATTTTACTCCAAAGATATGAATATGAGGCATTGTTTTAGAATACTATTTACTCTGCTAATTAATCAGCTAAGAAAAAACAATAAGACTAGGTTGGTGTTACCACTTTTTATTTAGGCTTTCTTTTTTTTTTCATTGTTAGCACTTTACAGTATTTCTTCCTTAAATATCTTTCTGTGAGACACACAGATGAGCCCCTCACCAGGCTGGATAAAGAAAAAGTCACGGTTAGTTGTTTGTCAGGTGCCAGAATCCATCATATCACCCATGCACTCAAGTCTCTCAACAACAGGTGCTGTTATGACTCTGTTATAGTCCATGTTGGCATGAATGATTTGAGACGTACCTCCCTGGACTATATGAAGGAGATATGAGCGAGCTCACTGAATATGTGTCCCAGGCAGGTATGTTCCTAGATTTAAGCAGCATTCTAGTGTCACCCAGAATGATGCCTCAATACAAACAGAAAATTATTGACTTTAACAATGGGCTTAGTTTCTGGTGTCATTCCAAGGGGATTCAGTACCTGACAACCTGGGAAGACATGATCGACTGACCACGATGCTTTGCCAGAGCTGGCCTGCATCTGTCTCCCTTGGGCTTCTGACAAAGGTTCTTGCCTCCCCCATGGTGCTGTTTTTAGGCAATGCAAAGAGGTCAAAACTACCAACATGAAAATTTCATCAAAATGTAAATTAAAGGTCATACTGCTAAACACTAAGAGTCTAAACATGAAACTGTACTCATTGCAAGCATTCTTAACTCTGGAAGATGTTGATATTTGTGCAGTCACAGAAACCTGGTTCAAAGCTGCGGAGAGCACCTCAGCCATAGCATCCTATCATAAATTCAGACCCCAAACCATAGGCAGCAAAGCAGAAGGAGGTGGACTTACAATATATATTAAAGACATAGACACCTCCAGGCTAATCAAACAGTATGATGCACAGGAGACACTCCAGGTGTTAACCATTGACAAGACCCCTATTCAAATCATAGCTAGCTACAGGCCCCCAACTTTGACTCAAGATGCCCACTCCACTTATCTGGACTTCTTTGAATCTATCAAGATTCAACCCTTTACCCTGATCCTGGGTGACTTTAACTATCCAACCATGGATTGGAAGAACTACTCATGCCAAAACACAAATGCCCAGAGATTCCTTGATTTCATCAATGCAAATCCTTTGGACCAGCTTGTTGACACTCCCACAAGAAGTGATAATATCTTGGACTTGGTATTAACCAACATGAGTAACCACTACAGCATCCCTACAGTGTCATCCTCCCTGGTAAGATCCGACCACAAAGCGGTCACTTTCAAAGTCACCATTTCACGTGACCCCCCCCCCCCCCCCCAGCTAGGGACAAACAAAAAAATTTCTCCTAAGCTGATTACAACCTCCAGAGGGAAGGTATAAACAGCTTCATAGCCCCCTCCCCCTCCATAGGAACTGGAACATATATCCAAACCTACACCAGAAGTACTATATGAACATTTATATAGCTGCATGGAATCAGGAATATCCAGAAGGACAAAAATCCTCCTCCTCAAGGAAGAGTAAACCTGTCTGGTGGATATCTGCAATAAATAAACTCTAAAATAAAAGGAAAAAATTAATGTCTAGGACCAAGAAGGTCAAGGTGCCTAATTGGAAGCAATCTCTCCTTAGCCTGCACAAGCAAATAAAAGCACTAGTGAAATCCTGCAAAGCAAACTTTGAGTCCAAACGGGCCACATCTACTAAAGACTATCATAAGGCCTTCTTCACATATGTCCGCAGTCTCAAAGGAAGCACTCAGATCTGCTCAGAACTGGTGGTCAATGACACCGCATACACAAATGCCATAGATATAGTCAACTATCTGGCAGATAGGTTCAGTGAAAACCTCACCCCTCTGCCCCCCCCCCATCAGTAAATCAGGACATCCCCAGCACCTGCCTCCCTCCCCTTATCTCTAGAGAGCAAGTCATGACTGTCCTCTCAAAGGGAAAAAATACAGCCTCCCTGGGACTCAATAACATCCAAGAATGCATCTTACATGAACTCAGACAGGAACCTGCAGCACCATTAGGCACTCTATTCAACCAAAGCCCGAGTGCCAGCTTCATCCCAGTCAAGTGGAGCATAGCCGTCATCATCCCTTTGCACAAAAGTGCAGCCTCCACCGGTCCAGGAAATTATAGACCCATCAGCCTAACTAGCCTGATCTGCAAGGTCATGGAATGGATTATCATAGACCTCATTAACAAGGATATTGGCAACCTCCAAACATGCGATCTCACACAGTTTAGTGGTCATGCCTGTTAAATTTGGTCACCTTCTTTGAGACAGTCACCAAAGCCATGGATGGGGGGAAGACGGTGAAGACTGCCTACTTTGACCTGGCCAAAGCCTTCAATACTATTCCCCACTTGAGTAAAATAGATAAACTCTCTCAACTAGGCATCAATCCATATGTTACCAGATGGGTAGCAAACTGGTTTACTGATAGAACCCACCTACACAAAATAGGGGAAGCTACCTCAAGCAGTAGACCCATAACGAGCGGTGTACCCCAGGGATTGGTCTTGAGGCCTCTGTTGTTTGGGATATACTTTTCTGAGGTGCACAGAAAACCAGTCGGCTAAGGCTGACCAAGTTTTCAGATGACTGTAAGCTGGGCACTGTCAACAATTCCCCTAGTGATGTAGATATCCCCCAAGAGGGTCTCACCCAAACAAATGACTGGTGCCAGAAACATGGCCGCAGATTGAATGCCAAAAAATGCATCATCATTCCCTTTGAGGAGAGTGATGTCCCCACAAAGTGTCACATTAATAACAAGTTCCTAAGCATGTGATCAGTCGTGAGGTTACTTGGGCACCCAGGTTGATAGCAAACTGACGTTTGAATACCATATTGCCTCCATTGTACAGAAAGCTTTTAACATGGCCCACCTCATCAGTAAGGGTATCTCATCCAGGGAGAAGGAGGTCATAACATGTCTGCAGTCTTCCCTTATAAGACCCATTACTGAGTACAATGCCCCTTTCGGCATGTACCTCACAAAGCACATGCAGCAGCTGAAGGATCACAGAGGTTTCTCACCAGGAGAATCCAGGGCCTCAAACATCTACCCTACACAGATAAGCTAAATGCCTCTACTCAGTCTCATACAGACAACTCAGAGGTTACCTCTGTATGGCATACAAAGCAATCTCAGACCCTGCCTTGATGGGACTGCTGCATATCTGCAAGTCAAGCTCCACATAAGAAACTTGCATGTGCAACCTCAGCCTGGTCTGTGACATCAATAGGACTTGTTGGCGGGACAGATTTTCTGTCCCAAAGACTCCCCCTTCTGTGGAATAGACTTCATCTCCTCATCAAGCAGAGTACCTCATTAACCCTTTTTAAGTGCAACATGGATAACTGAATGGGGAACAGAAAATACACCCCTGTGAATCCACTTGTTTCCCTGCTATATAGCAGAATCAGGTGCTGACTTGTCGGAACATGGGCTAAATTCTTGGATAGGCTTGTAAGGGCTTCGGGGCCAATAGCCTCATAACTTCCTATGATCCTATGATCCTATTATCACATACTGCCTCCATTTGTGTGTATTAAAGAGTTATGCTTCATAAAGCAAGGCTTGACCTGTTCTCATAAATTCTATAACAAAACTACTCTGCTCTGTTTTTAGTATGTGAATTTTTATTTTCTACCTTAATAAATATATCTTTGCAAAAAGCTTCTGTACCTTCATAGGTTCATAGGTTCATAGGTTGGTACTAGGCTATCGGCCCTAGGCCCTCTACAAGCCTAGCCATAACAATTCCCTGGCTATTTTGTCCCACACTATTTACTTCCCTGGACCCCTGTCTAGCAGGGTGAATCACGTGATCCTCGGGGTGAATTTCCTTTCTCCCATCCTATCGTCAAGGTTCCTTTTAGTTATGATATTCTGTCTCAAACTGCACTGGCACCACTGACTTGGTAGCTTCCTGCTTTATGTTACTGTATAAGCAGGTTATGCATAGTTACATCTAGACAGCATAACAATTCTTACAAATACAAAATGAAGCTTCCTTTATTTGTCTGCTCACACCTTTCCAAAAATACCATTATAGTATATTTAAGATGAGTGTGTTTTTCTTATATATTGGTCTCAGGCTGTCTTATATAAGAGAGAGAGCGCAGGGCATTTTTTCTTTTTGTGAGTGTTACTGTAATACTATGTGGTACTTTTTTGTCTGTCTCTCACTGCACTGATACCACTGAAATGACTACTTCTTGAGGCCTGCTTTATACCATCTCTAACTTGGAACAGAAGTCCCAATTCTGCATGAAAATTACGCATTTATTAAAAGTGCTTTTGATCCCAGTTTAGGTAATTTACCACTGAGTCATTTTCTTGGCAATGATGAAACAGTTGTATTTGTGTTCAAATCTCTTTGTTTTTTTTTATATTTTAAGCTTTAGCATTTTGGGGATCATGTCATCTTTAAAACAGTCTTTTTACTGTGGGATAAAGCCAAAAGAATTATGTCTGGAGAATTTTTGAGAAATTCAAGGACATTGTGAAACACATGTACAGCTGCAACAGAAGTGATATCCAGGAGGAACAGGTAGAACAACCCCCATACCCTTACAAGTGTGATGTCAAGAAAGGTGTAATGTCTGAGAACAGAGGATCTGTTGCTATCCATTTCATTATTCTTCATGACTGGATCTTAGATCTGATAACAGATCTAATCTGGCACTACACAAGACATAGATCCAAAGCTCGAGTTCCTCCTTCTCCCATAATCCCCTTCTGCACTCTAAAATTCAGATCTCATTTGCAGCTTTTACACACAGATGTGATTCTTGGCTCAGAGCTGCTTTGTTACATTTTGGTGATTTTTCCCAGGTAAGTGAGTTCTTTCCTGTCAGAGTTAAGTAGTTTTCTTCTTTACTATTCTTCCCTCCCTTTTTTCTAGCTTGTCTCTGGCATTAGGGTAACTTTTTATAATTCCCTTTTTCTCAAGTTGGCGTTTGGTGCCTTTTTTGTCATGTGGCTTGTCTGACTGGCTTTCCTTTTTGATGTAGTGGAGTTTTTGTGCTGTTATTTTGCCTTTTGGTGTTTGAGTGTATGTGTGTGTGTGTGTGTGTGTGTGTGTGTGTGTGTGTGTGTGTGTGTGTGTGTGTGTGTGTGTGTGTGTGTGTGTGTGTGTGTGTGTGTGTGTGTGTGTGTGTGTGTGTGTGTGTGTGTGTGTGTGTGAGTATGTGAATGTGTGTGTGTGTGTGTGTGTGTGTGTGTGTGTGTGTGTGTGTGTGTGTGTGTGTGTGTGTGTGTGTGTGTGTGTGTCTTCCGGCCTTTAGGTATGTCTGAGAATGACAAACCTACAGGGTTCAAAAGGTGCTCTTCTTGTGGGCATAAGATGCTAATTCTAATGCTCATAAGAAGTGTGTCTATTGTTTGGGTGCTGACCACCTTGAGATTGATTGCTCTGTCTGTGCAGCATTTAACCCTCAAGCACTGGCAGACAGCTGTAAGAAGCTATTCTTGAAGGGCATGGTTCAAGGTGGTCCTTTTGTCTGTAAGTCCTCGGCTACATCAGGCACTAAGAACTCTAAAAGGAAGGCCCCATCTGCTTCCCTGGTGCTTCTCCTTCTTTGGCTGACAAGCAGCCTAGGCTTATGGATCAGAGATATCTTGATCCGAAACTGCCTTTGGCCATGTCAGATTCAACTTCTAAAAATTCCTTGGTTGGATCCAAGGTCCCCTCGGAGTGGATGTCTTTGGATCTGACTAGGGTTAAGTCCCTGTCGGATCTGCCTGCTCCTTCGGATCCAAAGAAGGTGGTCCAGCAGGTGTCAGATCCAGCAGGTTTGTTGGATCCAATATTACATTTTGAGGGCTCTTCTTCTTCCCCTTTGAGGTCAACCAGGGATCCAAAGCACTCAGCTCCTAGGTCTTAAAGCCAATCTTCAGATCGTGGGCATCATAAGTCTACTTCTGGGTCCAGGCTTGGATCCTTGGCCAAATCCACCCATTCCTTGGCTTCCTTAAGATCCTCCAGGAGCCTTTTTCCAATGGATATGGACAGGATGATGAGGAGCTTTCTCATGGCCCAAAAAGAGATGGGTCTCTTGGCATCTCCAGTCCACTGTGGCTCAGCAAGATCCCTGGCCCCAAGGTTGCCCTCTCATCTTCCTACTCTCCCTGTTTTGGAATTCCAGCAGCCAGTTCACCCAGAGGAGGCATCAATGGGTCAGAGGATGCTCATTTTTCTGACTGTGTCAGGGTCATTGACAAGCTCTATCCCATTGCACTCAGATCAGAGTGGGTCTTGGCTCAGAGAGGTCGGCGCTGGGTCTCTGAGGAGGGGAACAGGTCCAAGCTTTTTGGATCAGTCCTTTCCACTGGGGGCCATGACTCTCAATAGCTTGGGGCTGGTACTGTCTGGAAGGTCTGAACCCAGGGTTGGCTTTGCTCCTTCTTCCCAGTCAGTTTTGTCTCCTGGGGATGGGGAGGGAATTCCCTCAAGTCCTTCAGCATTTTGGGTGGTAGAGAAGACTTTCTCCAGGTCTGGAGCTGTGTCTTCCCCTCTACTGGTTTTATCCCAGCCCATCCATCCTGTCCAGGGTCAGTCCTCCCAAGGTAGCCTTCAAGCGGCATCTAACCCCCCAGGGCTTCCCCTGTCTTCTGAGTTTTTCCCTGAGCTCCACACAGAGAAGGTGCCCTGGAAGATAAAGTGCAAGGGGAGGCACTTGGACTCCCCCATGGAGTCCCTCATGGAAACAATAGATTTTGATTAGGGGGAAGGGTCACCCAGGTCTCCAACAGACAATGTCTCCTTTGGAGACATTTTAGAACTGTTGAAACAAAAAGGTGGATGGTCTTCCCAACTCCTGTCTTTGGATGAATCTGTATTCCTGAAGGTTTTCAGGATGAGCCCATCTACTTCCTGGATGTCTCCCCCTACGAAGGAGCTCATTGACTTATTTCGCACAAGAAGTGGAAGGAACCATGGCACCGGGGAACCGATCCCCAAGAAGGCTGACAAGTTCTTGAGTTCCCCTTCAAATAGGATGCATTCTAGCAAAGGCATTCCAATTGATGCCATTGTGGTTGCTGCAGCCACCAAAAAGGAGCTGGGTGAACAGAGCTCCACTGTCCCTCCCCCAAACAGAGAGCTTTGGGTGATAGACAGTCACAGGAAGTGCATCTATGCCTCAGTCACATTTGGCTTGAGAACTCTTAATTATTTGGTGCACATTACCTACCTCCAAAGAGACTTGGTTGCTGAACTAAGCAAATCTCTTTCAGAGTTGATTTCTGCGGAGGACCTCAAAAAGGTCTCTCACCAGTTGACCACTCTATCCTCTCTTGCCAACTCCTCAATGAGGTTAATCTCTAATGCTGTTGAGGGTACCTCTCAAGTGGCTGGTACAGACATTGCCTTGAGGCGTTATGCGTGGATGCAGTTGTGCAGGTTGGCAGAACCCTTCAAGGCATCTTTCACAAATGCCCCCTTTGATGGTTCCTCACTTTTTGGACCATCAGTCAAGGAGGTTTTGACCCACAGTGAGCAGGAAGGAAAGACATCGTTGGTGGTAGGGATCAAATTCCCTACCCCCAAATGTCTTTTTCCAAGAACCAAAAGGGTGGTAAAAAAATTTGTTTCTGAAAATCTCAGGGTTCCTTCCAGGATGCTCCTGAGGATTCCTCTTCCAGAGGAAGGGGGATAGGGTTCAATGGTAGATGCTGCTCCAGAGGCAGAGGAAGTCTGCAGAACCAGGGTTTCAGAGAACCTTTCTCCAAGAAGCCCCTGAGGCATTGCCTTATTATCCTGCTCTGGAGGCAGTCAGGGGTCGGTTCTCATTGAACCCAAATGCCTGGATAGCCATAACCAAAGATCAGTGGTTGCTCAATATCATATCCAGGAGTTATTACATTCCCTTTTCCCAACCATCTCCAAGTCCCAAGAGAGTTCTCCCCAAAGTGCCACCCAGTCAGAGAGAGCTGGCCCAAAGAGAAGTTCTAAAACTTCTAGAAAAAAGAGCCATACAAGCGGTCCTACCAGGGAAAAGAGGGTCTGGAACTTATTCTCACTTCTTTTTGGTGCCAAAAAAGACCAGGGACCTACATCCGATTTAGGACCTCAGTGAGTTGAATATCTTTGTCAAGAAGATGAAGTTCTGGATAGTCACTCTTCAGTCCATGCTGCTGTTTTTGTGCAAGGACAAGTGGATGTGTTCCGTAGACCTCCAGGATGCCTACTATCACATCAAGATAGACAGGAGCTCCAGTAGGCATCCTCACTTCCAGCTGGGAGGCAATTATTTTCAATTCAGAGCCCTGCCTTGGGACTCACCACAGCCCCCCAGGTAGTGGTCACAGCTCACTTGAGACTGCAGGGATTCCAGGTCTTTCTGTACCTGGACAACTGGCTCCTCATGGCACCCACAAGGCATCAACTGACATTAGTGATGCAATACCTTTTGGAGACCTTCAACGAGTTAGGCATTACAGTCAATGTGGCCAAATCAAAACTGGCTCCTGTGCAAAGTCTGGAATTTCTAGGAACCCAGCTCAATACAGTAACAGAAAATGCAGCTTTGCCCCCTCAGAGAGTGGATTTACTCAGGCAGCAGGTCAAGGAGATTCTAGAGGTCCCATGGCTGCAGGTGTATCTCATTCTCAAGGCTCTGGGGTCCATGTCAGCAGCTATCCTCCTTCTGCCACTAGCGGGATATTACCTGTGAGTATTCCAGTGGGCACAATCACTGACTGACACCCATTTCCAGATGATATCTTCAGTGGTGGCTTCTTTCAGAGAATCTCTTCCAAAGCAGACTCTTCCCTCCTCGCATGGCCACAGTGACCACAGACACTTCTCTGCTAGGATGGGGGGCATTTTCAGGGCAGAATGGTCCAGGGCCCATGGTCCCCTACAGAGACCGAGTTGAACATAAACATCCTAGAGATGAGAGCATTCCTCTTGACTTTGCAAGCCTTTCAGGATTGTCTTCCTCTGGGGATGATTGCAATTCATACAGAAAACATGTCAGTGGTCTGGTACATCAACAAGCAGGGTGGAACACAACCTTATCTGCTGTGCAAAGAGGCCAAGAGAGTGTGGAAATGGGTGATTTCTTCCAGTTGCTTTCTTCTTGCATCACACATCCCTGGGGAGTCCAACATGTTGGCAGACAGACTCAGCAGGTCCATCTTGAGCCCACACTAGTGCTCTCTGAATCCATCAGTGGCATCACAGATATTCAGCCAATGGGGCCAGCCTTCCTGTGATCTCTTTGCATCCCCAGTGAACAACAAATACAGCAGGCACTTTGCCCTGATTCCCCCCAGAGGGGGAGTCCCTGAGGGATGCTATACTCCACAACTGGCATCTGGGTCTCCTTTATGCGTATCCACCATTCTTATTGATCCCCAAGGTACTGCAGAAAGCCACACACTGAAGTGCCCCATAATCCTCATTGCACTGTTCTGGCCTCATCAGCTATGATTTCCCTTCCTTCAGTCTCATCTGAAATATCCTCCATTGGGACTAGATCCCACTCTGGATCTCATCTCTCATCTCTCAGAGCTGAAAACCCCAAATATCCAATCCCTACATCTGACTGCATAGTTTCTCCACTTCCCATGATACTAAGAGAGTCCAGTCTGGCTTCCCCTGTTAAGAAAATTATCCTTGCCTCTCAGAAACCATCAACTCAAAAACTCTACAACAGTAAGTGGAAATGTTTTTTTCTTTTGGGCTGCTGAAGGGAATCTTGACCCCTTCCCAGCTCCGGTTTCAGATATTCTTCTAGTTTTATCATCTTGTTATCAAGACAGTGCCAGTTTCTCTTCCACAAAGCTGCAGCTGGCAACCATTTCCAATTTTCATGTTAGTAGGGAGCCTACCTTTTCCTCCAGACTATGCAAGGCTTTCATGAAAGGCGTGTTTCTCCTCAGGCCCCCTGTCAAAGATCCTTTCCCTCCTTGGGATTCATCTATGGTGTTGCAGTCTCTCATTCAAAGTCCATTTGAGCTGGCTCATTCCTGTGACATTAAGTTTTTGTCCTGGAAGACAGCCTTTGTTCTGGCCATAACTTTGGCTAAGAGAGTCTCATAGAGTTACATGCTTTATCGTCCAATCTGCCATACATCATTTTTTGCAAAGACAGAGTGGCTGTGAGATCTAATTCCTCCTTCATGCCCAAGGTAGCCAATAAAACTAATCTCAACCAGTCTATTCAGTTACCTGTCTTTTTTCCGAATCATTCCAATAAAGGTGAATATCTCCTCCATACACTAGATGTACATCGACAGTTAATATTTTACTTCCACAGGCTTAAAGCTTTCAGGAAATCTGATCAGTTGTTTGTAGCCTTTTCTCTGAAGAGACATGGTCAAGCAGTGTCCAAGGTAACAGTTTCCATATGTACTTCAAACTGTATTTCCACTGTCCATTCTCTCAGGGGCCTAGAGTCACCTCGTCCACCTAGGGCTCACTCTCTCAAGTCAGTGGCTACATCGTCAGCCATTTCTGCTAGGGTGTCTATAGAAGACATATGTGCTGCAGCCACTTGGTCCACTCCACACATCTTTGTTTCTCATTACAAACTGGATATTGTTTCCAAAAACAGAGCATCCTTTGGTTCCATGGTGCTTAGGCACATACTTCCACAGGACCGCCTGGGTTACTATTGTATCTGGGGATTCTGACCCAGTGGTGAGGAATAATGAAAGGGGATAACATCAGATCAGCAGTTATGTACTTACCATAA
Source organism: Protopterus annectens (assembly GCF_019279795.1). NCBI lineage: Eukaryota > Metazoa > Chordata > Ceratodontiformes > Protopteridae > Protopterus > Protopterus annectens. Next base: position 457,898,553 of record NC_056730.1, on the reverse strand, counting down.
CTTGGCATCTGTATTATCCTATGTCATTATTCCTCACTTCCCGCTCACCTGCCCCATCCATGCTCTGCAGGGGATCTGAAGAAGCTGGAGTCCTTACACTTCTGGATTGAGTTCCTTTACTTTAAAGCTTCAGGTATACATCCTAAAGGTAACTACAGCAAACTCGATCCTTGGATCTATGTCTTGCATAATGCCGGATCGGATCCGATATCAGATCCAAGACCGAGCCGTGAAGAATAATGAAACAGGAGAACACAGATGCTAAGTTATGGTAAGTACATAACTGCTATTTTATAGCTTTATATTTTATAAATCAGCTGAGTGCACCGGCCCTTCTTTCAGTTCTACATGTTTAGAGCTCTGTAAATATTTGGACTGGAAAAGGAAAGTGGAGCACTCTAACTAGAACAAATGTGATAATCTGTAAACTAGTCTGAAAGCTCTTATGTTACTATTATTATTTATCCTTTACTTTGTTTAAAAAGACTGGCATTAAAACTAGGATGATTTCTGAAAACTCATAGACTCCTTTTTGATAATTATTGAGATGAAAAAGTTAAATGAAGAGCTTACATTGATATAAGAATTACTGTGCTGATACCTGGGCATCAGTACAGAACATAGTTTGTTCAAACATCAATTAATTCTGAAAGTCTTGGATAAACGGCAGTCTACAACTTATGTTTTTACTGTTGAGCAGTTTTTATAGGCATATAATTGTTTAGGGTATAAACTTTGGTTTGATTAAATTGCAATAGAGGGCAGGGCTGGAATTAATTCATACAGCATATGACTCATTAGTGAAGCATTAAGCTAGGTCCCATCTGCTTGTGATGCAATCTGCTACACTCCAAATGTGTGTATCATGTTTGGAAATGCTACCAGTGAAGTTTCCTTACAATATCTCTGTGACATCTGTGGTTAATAGGTGTGGCATTTTAGTTGTCACTGATTAGGATAGCCAATCATGTAATTAAACCACAATGCAAGAGCAAGTTGTTTCACTTCATAACACCGACCTGCGTTAAGTTCCTTTGTTATGAACATTCTTCACTTGTTAATTTAGATCTCCTTTGATATTCTTATTGCATATCTTAAAGTTGGTTAATTTCTTAATGTGACATGTTGTGTGTTCTGGAGTTTCTCCCCAGGACTCCCCTATAAATAGAATGTCCCAGCTGAATGCTCCCAGTTAACAAATGCAAATAAATACAAGGAGGCACACGATAAATAAAGAAAGATAGATAGATAGATAGATAGATTGATAGATAGATAGATAGATAGATAGATAGATAGATAGATAGATAGACCAATGTGAGCATGATCCTAATTGCTCAGCACAGAAGTACTTAACATGGAATTAGGTCCTTGTACAGAGATCTGCAGTATGTGCATCTCATACATTTACATAGTGAAGCATGCGTTTTACAGGGTGTTACTGTATTTAAGAAATTTACTTTAAATAGCACATTAAATATAGACCCAAGTCACAGTTTTTATAACATTGATATGACAGGATTTTAAGTGTTTTGAAAATTCATAACTTTTGTGAGGTGTATTCCACTTCTGAAGACCTTTCTATTACTTATGTAATAACTGCTTGAAAGTGACATCTAAATGCTAATATGTGTAATGTAAGTCACTGAAATTATGTTGGATATTCTTACTTGTCAATATAGGTGAATAACTCGCATATCTTCCTAAACTCACACAACACCTAGCTTGGGTGGGCCCCATTCCATTTACCCTCTATAAGCTGGGGCCCACTTTGCTCAGATATCCTGCCCCCAGTTCCCATCCACTATCCACTAACACTACATTTAAACTTACTAAACTCCACTCAGCAAAACACCAACCAATCACAAACACACCACTCAGCAGTCCCACTTCCTGAAAACAACTAAATAATGCATTATTTCCCCTTTTATTCCTCATACTTCCGACATATCACGTCCTACCTTCCTTCCTTATGCATCACTTCCTCCCTTCCTTCTTTACACATCACTTCTCCTCCCACTTCTTTTTTCTGCACTTTATTAGATTAAACAAAATAACAGTCAGAAAGAAGAACTAACATTAGAATTATTTACAAGATGGAGAAGCTGAGCATTCATAAGAAACATGCATAATCATACTCTACAGTCTCAAGGTGAATTAAAAATTCAGGCCTACATAAGCAAGAAGAACAAATCCTCAGAACATGGTAGATCAAATAAAAATGGCAGCATTCATAAAGTGTCCACTAAAACCCTTAAGTGCTCCCCAAATTACCTTCATTCATTAGGAATAGTTGGAATAACAGAACTATCCTTAAATACATACGTTTTTACCGAAATACTACCTTAGGAATTGATCAAAATGATCCATTGGAACTAAAAGTAATGCCTTCCACTGTTTAGCATGAAAATGCTTAAAAAATTAGCCAAACCCAGCCCATATGAAGAACCTTTCGCTTATTAACCCTATCTAGAGGGGGCACCCCAAATATCTAAAATTTCCATTTATTTTCCACCATCAGGGACAACCCAAAGGCATTAATTAGAATGCCTCAAATCCTACTCCAGCAATTCTGAATCTTCCAGCAGCCCGAGAACATATGGATGTTATCTGGTCCAGATTGCCCATAACACCAACACTATCCCTGCATGACCCAATTAGTCTGGCTTGATGAGCTGGTATGAAGCACAATCTGAAGATAAGTTGAAGTTGTTGATCCTTAAGCTTAGGCCATTTTCTCAAGTGCAATGGAGATTCCCATGCCTTATCCCATTTCTCCATACTCGCTTTCCTTTCGTGCCCTCCATCTGCTCTCCACCAGTCTCTGCATGGCTCCTGCAACCACTCCCACAGATCTCAATAAATTATCCCTATGGTCCCCTTTCTTATACTTCACCACTTTTCCCATGGCATACTACAGCCCAGTCTTTCTGCTGGGGCAATGAGCATCCTCCAAATCTGGACAAGCTGATAATATAACATCCAGTACAGCTCATTTGGGTGAAACAGTGTACAGAAAGTCAGAAAGTCCAAAAAACATAAATCGCCAGGGGTGATCAGTAATTGCTGCTAATACATCAGACCATTATAGATTTTTTTTTTTTTTAGTACTAAGCTACACATGTCTCTCTAGCCCCAGATACTATGTACGTCCTACTAAGGGATGTGTGTACAATAAATTGCTGGGGCTTATTCCCCACTCCAAACTTTCATATAATGCATTTTTCAGAAGAACGGCTCTGGAGGTCAGACCAAACACTTCCTTCAAAAAAAGAGGTATAAGCACTCCTCAAATACTCTCTTTCAGTATCTGACACCTTAACGTACCTAGCACAGACATGAATTGGTTTTACTAAGGGTACACCTAGCTAAATGTGGTAAGCCCAAGCAGAGCTAAATCATGGTCAAGTGGGGCCCTAGGTAGGGTAATGGATCAGACCCCTCCCCTGCCACCCCTTCGACAGCAACCCCCCTCCCCTGCAGCTATTCTAGTGTCCTATTACTTGGCTATTTCTCCCCAAGTAGCATAAACACTGTTCAAACCTGTCAGTGTAATACTATTTTCTTCTTTACTTCAATGATTAAAGATATTTGGATTTAATTTAAAACTTTTATTTCAAATTTTATAGCACGAACACTGATAGCCATTTGTTAAACAAGCAATACAGTCTCACAATGAAAACAGACTTAGCATGAATAGTAAAACTCTTTGCCCTTGAAACTCACATTCATTGAAATGGCATGAAAAGCCACATTCATAGAAAATGCATCTGGCCAGTGGAGGATTAAGTTTACCTTTGGGCTGTTTTCAAACCATAAGTTCCTTGCACATTTTTAGGGCCATGTATGCATGTATGTGTTCTTTGATTCACCTACCTGGTAGTACTAAATTATATTCCTTGTATAATGAAGCACTACTTGTTAGAATGTGTTTTACATGTGTTATTTTGAACATTTTTTCCATTAAGCAATGAAACAAAATATATGAACCAATAATGACAAAACTACCCATTTCAGAACATTTCAATCATACAAGGCCACTCAAACATCTGTCATTACAATCCGCCAATATCAGTCAATGTGCATAATCTCTGCAAAAGCAAAAGTCATCTGAATAATTCCACATTAAAGAGATCTGTAACTAATGAAGAGGTTGCTACTGGCAAACAACTTTACATTTCAGTGCTTCATCTACAAATTCAGTGCCTACTCCCCTTGAAGAATAAATTGCCTATGTTAAATTAACAAAAAAATAAGCTGGCAATATTGCAATAGGGAATGTCTGACAAACCAACAAGAAAACTGCAGTTACTAGGAATCCAAAGGAGATCATACTCAAGAGTGCAGTACCCCCATCACCCCTTAAAGTGTACCACAGTATAAACAATCCATCTACACAGTGTGGAAGTAGAACCCACAGGCTTCCACACTCAAGGTAAGTATGCTACCTGTTGTGCTACTAACGCTGCTTTTAAATTCTGCAGCCCAAGCACTCACTGTCATTTGCTAAACAAAACAGTTTCACATTGAAAACAGACTTAGATGGTTAACAGCAACAGCAAACTTCTTTTTCCTTGAAACTCACAATTCCTTGAAAATGTACTGAAACTCACACCTCCATCGGCAGTTTGGTAGTTGGTGTAGAAGTTCATACTTTTGTCTTCTATAATCAAGGTAGAGGGTTTGAGCCTAAGAAAATTAATTGACTAGCCTGCCATCCTTAAGAAGGGCATTTTATATACATACACACACTGTGGCAAGCCACATCTGCAACTTATAGGAGGAACAAAACACTTGCCTTGTCTTTCTTATGGCAGCAGCAACAAGTAAGTTTAAATTTGCACACAGAATGAAGCAAAAATGTATTTACATCTACACTCAGAGTGTGCATGCATCTTCTAAAGAAGAAGGTGGCACTGCCACACTAAAAAAAAAATATTTAAATTTTTTTGGCAGATCACTGTCCAGTGTCTCCCCACCACCAAGCAGGTGCCCTAGACAATTGTCTAGGTCACCTAGTGGTGGATCCAGCTCAGAGCCCAAGCCCCCCAAAATTATGAAAGATAACTAACCACAACAGATATCCTTCTGCTTTCTCTTTCCCTAACACTCCATTATTAATGCACTCCTAAAGCTCAGCCATAACAGGGTTGGTTGCTGAGACTGGCAGGTTTTGAAATAGTTATAAGATGTGGGGCATTCTCACGGACTTAGCATGAATTTTGCCCCAAATTGTATTGAAGTGTACAAGATTAAGACTATGCTCCTTCTCTACCAGACATCCCATATTCTGTTCTACTACAGAAGTGAGAATCCTGGCAACCCTAAGAACCAGCTATTGGTAACTAGTAACTGTAGTGATGGCCTTCTCCTCTTGTCTGCCAGGATGATCATCACAGAGTAGCAAAGCTGACTTGTTAATATTATAACATAAGCCAGAGTCCTCTCCAAACGAGTGAAAAAGTAAAAGAACCCCAGGAATGACTTTCTAAATATCATTTCTCAGCAGGGTAATAGAATGAATCTACACTTCACCTTATCCAAATCTTCAAAATTATCTAAAAATTGTCTTATTCTAAATGCCAATTCTTCTATCACAAACAGGAATAAACTGGGGAGAGGGGGCAGGCCTGCTGATTGCCCCTTCCTATGCTTTGTGCTTTTGATAGTCATCTGTCCACCACTAACCAAAATATCAGATTTTTGTGTAGCACATTCACCAATTCCACAAGATTATCCATGAACTCCTTAACTCCCAGGATCTCAAATAAGAAAGGACATTGAATGGAATCAAAGGTTGTAGCTATATCAAAGAAAGCCATACCTGCCTTCTCATATCTTTCTAAAATGTTGCCCATTCCCTGCAGTTGTCTGTTGTGTCCCTCCCCTTCACAACCATTTTTGGCCTTCTTGGATTGATCCCAGAAGTAATCTGGGAACCTCACAGCTTGTACCTTTACTAGAATTTTAGCATCCACATTTATCAACAACATGGGGTGAAATTCTTCTTCTGACAATATTCCTTCCTTCTCTCTTTCCTTCCTTTTTCTTTGGAATAACACATATAATTGCTTGATCTGAAAAAGAATGATGCTTCTTGACCCCACATCACATGAGTTAAAGACTTCCAGTAGAGCTGCCCCTAAAGTTATCTCTATTTGTAAAACTCAGTGGGCATTCCAGCAGGTCCTGGGGCTTTGTTAGACTTCAGCTTAGTAACCATACTTGTAATCTCCAACAAGGCGATTAGACTATTCATTGTCTCTCTTCCTGCCCTAGTGAGAGGCCTGTCTAAAGCAGTAGAAAAACTCCACATCATCAAATTGATGGAGGTATTTGGACTACATAAGGTAGAATAATAGTCACAAAAAGCATCTCTAATGGCACCGTCCTCAAACAATATTGGCCCATTGTACACATGGAGATGTGGGACCCACTGTGCACTAATCTGCTTCTTAAAGAACCAGGATATACACTTGGTTCTACCTTCAAGATTTAACAAGTAAACTTCCCCTTGTTACCAGATCTCAGCCTCAGCTTTCAAGATCACCAGTATAGACATTTCTAATTGAAGATGTGTCTCTAAGGGTTTAGAATGTTTCCACCCCAGCCACAAGCTTAGCCTGGATCTTCTTCAGCTTTTGGGTTTTATCTCTTACTATGCACTCCCTTGATTTTCTAAAATATACCTCCTTCTCCATCAGATCACCCTATGCTGCTACTTTGATGGTCCTTAACAGATTCTGACACTAACAATGCCCTCTTTCAGATTCCTTCCGAGGATCTCCAACACTAATAATCTGAGTTTTTTATTGCCTGTTTAATTCCTCCATTGAAAGTAAATCCACCTCCAATTCCCGAGCCTTAGTGGAGCCTGATTTGGGCAAAGCTACACTGTAATGGGGACATAATCTGACAATAAAATCTCATGGATATTTGAATTATGTGTTCTTAATAGATAATGAGCCTGCATTAAAATGAAAGTAAACCTTCTACCCTGTTTAGTCAAATCTCTGGAAGAAAAAGGCTGCACCATGTCTGGCTCAACATACTACCAAACATTCTCCCAGTCATAGGAGCTCATCTGATTTAGAAACTACTTTAGGCATTTACTGTGGTATTCCTTGCAATCAAATAGCCTATATAAGTGAGCATCTAAAGTGATGTTAAAGTCACCTACTAAAATTGGGATTACATCTGTATCTGCAAAATCCTGCCATATATCAAATAATTCCCTAAAGAAATCTTCCTTGTCCCTATTAGGTGCATAAAATGTGCCCAGTCACCCAGTATTTCCCATTGACAAGGCCTTTCCAAATCACCCGGCAACCAGTAACTATGCCCCTAACCCAGTTAGTGACTACTTGTAACAATCGATGAAATATAATCGCCATTCCCTTCTTAACCTCCCAGTTCATTTACTGTAACCAAATATCACTCCAGAAAATATCTCATTTTTAGTTTATCTGATTTTCTAACCTTACATTTTGTTTCCTGCCGACATATCACTCTAGCTTCACTCCTCCTACCTGCAGCAACAAATAGGATGGGAACATCTCCCTGCATTCCAAGATATTAACTGACTATATTGCTTGCCTTCATTCATCAAATGCCTTAATGATCATTGAGTCACTGTAATAGAGGTTTCAATCTAAGCAAGAGGGCCTCCCATAGAATCCAGTGCCCATCTGTGGGCTTGGTTGTTATACCACCAACACCAAGAACAGGCCACAGGAGTGGCTGTTTGTGCAAAAGTAGGCACATGGGCAAATCCTCCACAGACCTAACTAGTCTACTAATACTGTAGGGCAAAACCACTTCCCTTGCAGCTATCCAGGACATAAGCTGTCCTGGCCAAACCCCCAATATATGATGCATATTTACAGCAAAACAGAAAAACATTTCACCAAAGCCTTTGAAAAATAGCAATAATACCATACATGCTTGAATTTTACATAGCAATGAACCAAATAATATAAATGAATACCCTTACCTGCCATCATTTAACAATCCCACAGAGTTAAGTGACTCAACCAATGACAACCTAATAAGAGAGTAAATGAAGTAATAGAAAAAGTAAGAAACTACTGAACATTGCAAGTCAAATTACCATCCCATGTCCACACCCTTCATTAAAACAATCATAATAACAGATTATACATAGAATATAAACATTCACAGTCCTCGAACTACAACATTCACCCAAAAGATAGCATAGCAGTTATGGTCAGTGCTTCCTCCAGCTTCATCTCTTAAGATGGCTTGTCTACAGAGACACCCCTTCTGCCAGCTGAAAATAAAAGAAAGATGTGAAAAGCATTGGAAGAATGCAATGTTGAATATAGTTAAACAAATTACACCAAGACACATAATAACAGTGCCAGCATAGTGTATAGTGTGTCACTTCATAACAGCATTCTTTTAACATTAACCAACAGCAGCAATGTAGCACTAACACTGTTTCAGTGGAAAGGAACCATGCTTTAGTACTGTTCAACTCAAGCAATGGCCTAAAGTTGTTTGGTTATAAAGACAATAAAAAGGTAATAGGTCAAAACTAAGCAGAAGCTGCTGAAAGCAGAACAGAATAGTATGGCATAGTTAAAATCAATCATCTGTAACTCTTTTGTCTAGTTTAGTTAGCCCTGAGATAGTCCAACTATGCTCATCAATGGAGTTCAATGATCCTGAGAATATTTCAGACCAAGTCGTACTACTGATGTCACTGTTTTACTCAGGCAAAGTATCATACTCCAGGGACCTCTGACATCTCCTAGGGCCTTGCTTTGATGGTTTGTAAACATCTTGTAATACCGATGGGTCATCTTCTTGATAAGAGTGCACATGTGGTGATATGGTGACATTCTTTTGTAGTATTTGCTCTGTCATTCTCTCTTGAATAGGAGAATGCCCCTCTTTCCATCTGACAGCACAACTACCTTGGTCACCATTCTTTAATGCATCTAATTTGAGACCATTACCAGCCTTATTTTTTATACTAGGAGTGTGGCGCAGTATTGAAGATGTAGGACAACGCTGCCTGCCATTTACCATCTCCCATTCCATCTCCTTCTTGGATCATCAGATCCACTTCCTGACAATTTGATTGCCCAGCCAGATTACTTTTCAGGTCTACAGTAAAAGCTTCACACTCTGAATGTCAGCAGGTAGAAACATATTCTATTCCCAAAATAAGACAAATCATCAGTGATAATTGGAAAATTTTAATAGGAAACCAAGAACTTGCTAGGGTTATAGGAGACAAACCAAAGATCATTTTTAAAAGAACCAGAAATATGAAACAATTTCTGGAAAGTTCATCCAATGTAAGGGTGCAGTCAGATGTAAACAAGAAAGTACGAACTTTTCCATGTAATGGGTGTTCACAGTGTAGGTACATTCTGACTATGAGTAGCTTTTACTTTGAGCATAATAACTACCTTTCTACTGCTAAAGGAAGTTTTACATGCCACACTGAGGGACTGGTTTATGTTGCAGTATGCACAGTGTGTAAGTATTTGTATATGGGTAAAACTATACGTAGGTTAGTGGACAGAATTAGAGAACACATTTTAGCAATAAAGAAGAAGGATAACAGCAATGCATTGGCTACGCACTCTCAGGCATGTTTGGAATTTAAGAAGTTTCAATTTATGGTACTAGAAAAGGTCAACAGGGAAAGATTTACTGATAAATCTAATGCATATTTAGAATACTTAGAACTCAAATGGCAGATCTTTTTAAGAGTGGACATTTCACCTGGAATTAATGAAAAATATCTATAAAGTGTTCTTAAAATTCAAAAATTTTTGATTGGTAATTTGTTTTTATGTTTTTTATGTGTCTTTCATACAAATATTTTGTTGAATGGTTTTTTAAAGTTGTACAATATTTCTTTGTAAAAAAGGACAAGTGACTAGTTAGTATTTATTTACTTTATTTTAGCATTTAATTGATGCCTGAATGTCATTGGTTAGTTTGTTAATTAATCAATTACGTTATTATTATAAAAGGGAGCAGTATGTTTTGATTAGAGTTTCTGATGAAGTTCTGGGAAATAAATGAACGAAAGCACTTAATTCATTCTTTGTGCCCATTTGCTGTTTTGTTTTTCAGTTTTTAGTTTTTGAAGTTGGTTTAGTTCATTTTAATGTGGAAGCACACATTTCAACAAGGCTTCTCATGTGCTTTTCATGGTTTACGAGCATTTGCTTTAATGACAAAGAAGAAAGCTTTAATTAGAAGTCTTCAGCTTAATTTGGAAGTGTTAGTTGTATTTCCAAGCCTGTATCTTTACATATTATGGAAGCAGATGAGGCCTGCAAACTTACCATATATCCCAAGCTGGAAGGAGTAGCGAGTCTCACCAAAAACCTGGCTGACATCACTGACCAAGCACAATCAGTGCTTAAGCAGGTTAAAGGGAGTTTCAGAGCCCTCCACAAATGTGGTAAAAGTTCCGATGTTTCTCTTTTTTCATCATCAGATGAAGGGAATGTAATTGCAGCTGAAACTGGTTCTTCTTGCTGAGTGGCTTCATCCTGGCCACCTAGAATGTTTGTAAATACTAATTGTAGCTTGTTAGACTTTAAAAGTAGTTTCTTTGACCTGGAAAATAAAGTTTTGAAGTTTAAAAGCATGATGCTGGAAAATCATTATTTAAACAAATGCATAGTGCTCAAGATTGTGCCACTGGGGCTCGGAGTGTACACGTTTCTAAACGGAGTAACAGTTAAAGATGAAATTTACTCCAAAATTAAAGACAGATACAATAAAGCTGATTTGGAAGTTTTGAAAATATTGATTGACTGGAACACAGATAAAATTAAGTCACTTAAAGAGCAAATTAATATTATTGATAAAAAACAAACATCCTGACTTTCAAACCTTCCAGTATTTATATCACAATCTTATGGAAAAAGCTGAGAGGCATGTGAACAATATAATAATTAAGAAAAAAAAATGATTAGAAACATCAAAACTTATCAGCAAGGACAGGTCTATCTTATTAAAAGGAAAGGCCAGGGACATGAGGTTAATGCTAATAGTAGTAACAGAAAAAATGTGATTGGAAATCTTGATAGACTGGATCTTTTTACTAACTTTTAAAAGTGACAGTATGTTTGGAAAAGAGACTGGTGAACAACACAGGGGCATTTTAACAAGTGAATCCAGTGAGTCCAGTGAATTGTCTTCATCTCCTTCCCCTTTTTTCTCGTCAGGGGAAGAAACTTGCAGCCTGCCTCCGAATCAGGAAGCGTTGACTGTAGTCACAAAGAAAAAAGGCAAAAACAAAGGGCGCTAGAAAGAGACTGTCACATTTTTAATTTAAGTGAAAAGACTTTCTCTCGTGCTGAATTAAGTTTAGCTAAAGGTTTGTCTTTTCTTCCAGCCAACAGAGCCCCTTTGGGCAACACTTTCATTGATTTTAAATTATTTATAAGGAAGCTCAACTTTAAATACATTTTAAATGAAGTTAAGTTGAATGATGTTGTGTTAAAAAAAAACTACTACATATAATCCTATTTTAGTCAATATACTTAATGTTTTTGCTTCCACATATGAAGCAGATTTTTACAATCTTTTTTAAAACTCTGTACATAAAATGTTTAATAAGAAATATTGTAATTTAAAAAACAGGAAATTGAAGCACTTATGAAACTGGGAAGTTATACAGACATAAGATATATGAAAGCAGATAAAGGATAAGGTATTGTCATTATGGAAACTGACAAATACAACATAGCTATTGAAAATGTGTTATCTGATGAAACTAGTTATAAAAAGTTTCAAAGAGTTTTGTCAGAAAATGTTACAAGGATATTGATTTATGTCTGATTTGTTACATAAAATATATATTTCATTAGATATTTTTGAATTTCTTATGGTTGAAGAGACACTGCTAGGCAATTTATTTGGAATTCCTAAATTACACAAAAATTTAGAACAACCTCCCTTTAGGCCTATTGTGTCTGCACCTTTTAACAAAACATTTAAAATTTCTGCATATTTCGACAAAGTTTTAAACCCTATAGTTCAAACCAGTAATTATTATTTAAAAGATTCATGGATGTTTTTGGATGAACTTAAAAATTATGTTTTTACCGGCAATGAAATTATGTTGTGTACTATAGATGTTAGCTCTTTATACACCTCTATAAATCAAGAGGAGGGCATAGAATTTGATATGTTATATTTGAATAAATACTATAGAAAGTTTGGACAAGACATATCCATCATTTGTCAATTGTTGGACATAGTGCTGAAAAAAAATTTTTTATGTTTAACAAAAATGTTTTTCAACAAAAAAGGGGGTAGCCATGGGGGCTCAAGTAGCTCCAGTGATTGCAAACCTAGTCTTATGTTGATGGGAACAAGAGTTTTTGACCAAGGTTCTACTTTTCAACTATGTATGCTTTTATAGGAGATACATAGATGATTTGTTTTTTTAATTGGACAAGTGACAATAATCCCTACGTCACTCAATGGGTTGCCAACTGACTTACTGACAGAACCCACACTGTAAAAATAGCTGACTCCAAATCCAGCTCCAGACAAGTGACAAGTGGAGTACCTCAGGGTTCAGTCCAGGGGCCGCTCTTGTTTGGCATCTACTTCTTTGAAGTACAGGCCAACACTAAGGGACTCTGGCTAACAAAGTTCACAAATGACTGCAAACTGGGAGCCATTACTGGATCCCCAAATGATGTGGATATTCCACAAAAGGGCCTTACAGAAACAGATGCTTGGTGCCAGAGCCATGGGCTCAAGCTCAATGCCAAAAAATGCCCCCTTTGGGAAAAAACATGTACCTGTGAATTACCACATAGGTGGCAGTACACTAAACACCAAAAGTGTGATAACAGACTTAGGGACACAGGTGGACAGTGGTCTCACCTTCGATAACCACATTGCCACAACAGTCAGGAAATCTGTCTATGTGGCACACCTCATCACTAAGGGCTTTTCATGCAGAATAAAGGAGGTCATTGTCCCACTGTACTCATCCCTCATTAGACCCATTATAGAATACAACACCCCATTTGGTATGTACCTCTCAAGACATCTGCAACAACTGGAAAGGCTGCAGAAATACCTCACAAAAAGAATCACAGGCCTAAAGCAGATGCCCTATGCTGACCATCTAAAAAAACTCCACCTATACTCTGTTGCTTATCGTCTACTCAGAGGCGATCTCTGCTTAACATACAAAGCCATGTCAAACCCACAGCTGTTGGACATACTACACTTAAAGAAATCCCAATCCCTCAGAGAAACACACTCCAGGGATCTAAACTTTGTCATCACAATGAACAAAACATGCAGGAGGGATAAGTTCCTGACCCAGAGACTCCACAGACTCTGGAATAGACTGCCTATACATGTCAAGCAGAGCTCATCTTTGGCCCTCTTCAAAAGGAACCTTGGTGATTGGATGGGAGATAGAAAATTCACCCCAGGGATCACGTCAGTCACCCTGCTTGACAGAGGTCCAGGGAAGTAAATACTGTTGGAAAAATAGCCAGGGAATTGTTATGGCTAGGCTTGTATAGGCCCTAGGGCCGATAGCCTAGTACCAACCTGTGAACCTATGAATGTGCATTATGATAGTTTTCATCCTTCTTATATGAAACTTAATGTTTTTCAAGGTTAAATTATTAGATTAAGTCGCCTGATAAGTGATGATGGGCTTTTTTTAGAGGAAATGAACAAAGATATTAAGTTATTCCAAGAAAGATGGTTGTTGTGTCTTTCGGCTTTTCCCGGTTAGGGGTCGCCACAGCGGAACTCCGGTCCACTAATGATTGGTAGTTGATTTTTACGTGCAGAGTTACCAGCCCTGATGCACAACCTTCAATGAAGGTACGCCCATTCACTCATGTCTCCACGCAGAAGACGCTCTAGCTGAGAATCGAACCGGACAGCGTCTTACTGTATCCTTCTGAAAAAGTATATATTATTGCCAGTAATGTAAGAGAACAAAGATATGAGAAATTTCCCGATCTTAAAAGCAGTTTTTTGTGCTAAAAAGACCACAGACAATAAAGATTTTACTTGTTCCTTTCCTGTTCCCTTAAGTAGAAAAGGAACCAAAATAAGACAAATCATCAGTGATAATTGGAAAATTTTAATAGGAAACCAAGAACTTGCTAGGGTTATAGTAGACAAACCAAAGATCATTTATAAAAGAACCAGAAATATGAAACAATTTCTGGAAAGTTCATCCAATGTAAGGGTGCAGTCATATGTAAACAAGAAAGTAGGAACTTTTCCATATAATGGGTGTTCACAGTGTAGGTACATTCTGACTATGAATAGCTTTTACTTTGAGCATAATAACTACCTTTCTACTGCTAAAGGAAGTTTTACATGCCGCACTGAGGGACTGGTTTATGTTATATACACAAACCAACACAGAGACTGGAGGAAGCTGCAACACTTTATTCTGGCACCTCGGCTAAAACGCCTTCAAAGGAATAAATGCAATACTGCTAGTTGCACCTTATATAGTATAAAAAAATCAATTAGTGTAATTATCAAACACCTTAATTGACCCAAGAAGTTTAAAGAGACAAAGCTATGTAAGCACATCCTATGAAAAATACAAACTTTTAACACCAAATTCAATACATATGCATTAAATAACAATTCTGATACAAAACATCTCATACTGCATATGATCATACACCCAGAAGAAGTTTCTTTAAATTACAAATTTTGAATAGAAAATGTGAGGTTAAATAGTGAGATTAACTTCTAAATTCATGCCCCTAGGTTTTAAAGTGCTAAATTTCAGAATGAATCTGCTTTCCAATTTTAACAAACTCTGTAGAAAACTACCATTATAGTGAAATTCAGGTTTGGCCAGAGCACAGAAGAATAGTGAATCAGAAATACCATTGTGAACTAGATTGAAATGTTGGGAAACTGGGCTGTCATTTCTAACATTGCGAATATCACCTAGGTGTTCTAGAATGCGAATTTTTAGCTGCCGTTTAGTCTGACCAATATAGAATTTTGGTGGAACACAATCACACCCAATCAAATACACTACTCCACATGATTTACAATTGAAAAAATTATGTGCAGTGTATTTGACCCCATTGATAAAACTATCTGATAAATTCCTTGCCTTCGAACACACCTTACAAGTTCCACATTTGAACATGCCAAAGGGTAAGTTGTTGATATTAACGGAACTGCCACGCATTGTGGCTTTATGTTTTAAAATTTCCTTAAGATTGGCATATCTGCCATAAGAAAAAGAAACATGTTCCGGAAACATGTGGCCAATCTCTTCATTGTTGAAAACAATGGGCCACAAAAAATCAACAATATTCTTTAATCTCACAGAGAAAGGGGAATACTTAGTAACAAAAAACAGTTTATCCTTGTCTGCACAGGCAACCACTTCATCTCTAGATTTTGCTACATAAGCTTTACCAAAATTGTAGCCTTTTCTGTTTGAATTAAGTAATCTATCTAAACTCTTACTGATTAAACTTTCAGAATATCCCCTCACTGACAACCTTTTTCGTACATTTTCAAATTCCAAATTCCAAATACTTCGCTCAGAAGTGTGTTCACTAATACGTTTAAATTCCCCAAAGGGAAGTGCTTCAATTAGGTGAACCGGATGTGCACTAGTAGCATATAGGAAATTGTTGGAAGCTGTACATTTCTTGTAAGGCCTAAATTGTACTTTTCTTTCATTATTTACATATAATAATATGTCCAAGAAATGAATCTCAAATTCATTAAGACTATATGTAAATTCCAAGCCAAATCTGTTCTGATGCAGTTTGGAAATAAATTCTTCAAATTCCAACATACTGCCCTTACAAATGAAAATTAGGTCGTCTATGTATCTATAATAGGATACAACTCTAGTCTGAAAAAAATCAAGAGTATATAGAAAACTGGTCTCAAAATAAGACATGAATAAGATTGCGTAAGTAGGGGCGTAATTAGCCCCCATTGCAGTCCCTTCCCTCTGGAGAAAAAATTTTTGTTCGAAGGCAAAATAATTATGAGTCAGAGCAAACTCCAACAGTAAAATCAGATAAGTAGTTCGCGGACCATCACCCAAAATTTTAGCAATTGCTTCCAGACCAAACTTGGTCTTGATGCTTGTATAAAGGGCCTTGACGTCCACTGTGGCCCAATAAAAATCATCTTCCCATTTTAGATTATGCACTAGGTCACAGTATTGGTTAGTATTACTAATGTGAGAGCCTACATTCTTTAGTTCTTTTTTTAAAATACTATCCAAAAATATTCCCACATTTTCCAAAAAACCACCACAGCAGGACACAATGGGACGACCCGGTGGGTCCTGTAAATTTTTGTGTAATTTTGGAAGAGTATAAAATGTGGGATCCCTAGGATCATTAATATGTAAATTCTTCACATCCTTTCTGCTAAAAAAGCCCAACCTCTCACCCCTTTCTAACAGATCTAACAATTCAAGATTAAATTCAACAACAGGATTGGTGGATAATTCACAATATACTTCCTCATTGCACAAAAGATCAAAGTTCATTTTTAAAAAATGACATTTGTCCATTATGACCCAATTGCCACCCTTATCCGCAATACAAAACTTAAATTCATTAGACACTGCCTTCATTTGCTTTAATGACAGCCATTCCTGCTTTGTAAGGTTGAATTCAATGAATTGTTTGGAAAAAAGTAGATATTCAGTTTCAACTTTTTTACATAAAGCACTCTCAAAACTGGTTTATGTTGCAGTATGCACAGTGTGTAAGTATTTGTATATGGGTAAAACTATACGTAGGTTAGTGGACAGAATTAGAGAACACATTTTAGCAATAAAGAAGAAGGATAACAGCAATGCATTGGCTACGCACTCTCAGGCATGTTTGGAATTTAAGAAGTTTCAATTTATGGTACTGGAAAAGGTCAACAGGGAAAGATTTACTGATAAATCTAATGCATATTTAGAATACTTAGAACTCAAATGGCAGATCTTTTTAAGAGTGGACATTTCACCTGGAATTAATGAAAAATATCTATAAAGTGTTCTTAAAATTCAAAAATTTTTGATTGGTAATTTGTTTTTATGTTTTTTATGTGTCTTTCATACAAATATTTTGTTGAATGGTTTTTTAAAGTTATACAATATTTCTTTGTAAAAAAGGACAAGTGACTAGTTAGTATTTATGTACTTTATTTTAGCATTTAATTGATGCCTGAATGTCATTGGTTGGCTTGTTAATTAATCAATTAAGTTTTTATTATGAAAGGTAGTAGTGTGTTTTGATTAGAGTTTCTGATGAAGTTCTCGGAAATAAATGAACAGAAGCGCTTAATCCATTCTTTGTGCCCATTCCCCATTTTGTTCTTCAGTTTTTAGAAAAATATTGTATTCCCACTGTGCTCCACAACAAACATAACAATGTATAACAGCAGAAAGCCCTGTATCCTAAGTTCATAAATGCCTGCTTGTACATCAGCAAGGATGTCCTTAAATTATACCTTTGTAAATACTCAGCAACAAATAAAAGGTAGCAGATCTGCAACATATCCCAGCATGCTTACAGCTGTACTGTAAGTGCCAGTCCCAAGCCCTTGCCGAATGCAAGGCCATTAAGACATGCTACAGTGCTGTAAATGCAGAGTTATGACTAGCTGTCTTCCTCACTCTGCGTAGTCTCTCAGTTCTCAAAGAGATATCACCAGGGGGATTCAGAACACTTTGAAAGAAAAAATGAAAAGAATCTCTTAACTCTGCATTCACTATCTTCTCCAGGATGCATTTGGCATGCAGGTTAATATGTCATGAAGGATTCACAAGATTATCAAACTTTGTTGCTTGTGCAATACAGTCCTTGAGGAGACAATGACTCTATTTGATTTAAGCTCTGGTTTAAATGCTGCAAATCTCACATTTCCATTTTAAGCCTGGCCACCTCTCCCTCCATTCATTCTATCCAATTTTGTTGTCGCTCAGTTGAGCACTGGAAGGAGGCCATGTCCAAAATCATTAGTGACAATCTCTTGAACACAAGAGAGAGAGAGCTTTTCATTGGTTGAGTTCATTTTATAATGTTTAAGCACCTCATTAGCGTCAACCAACATATTCTTCTACATAAACATTTTTACAATGCAAATTTTAGGGAAAACCAACCACTAAGTTACAACTCAAGGCCAGGGTATGAATAGACTAAGGAATTAGGTGACCATCTTGATGGGCTAGCAATGCCCCTTTCACTTCTTACACATTACTTCCAGTCTTCACCTGACTTCTTGCACATCATTTCTTACTCTCTCACCATCACCACACCCATCCTGAACATTAACACCGTACTCAACACCCCACTAGCACAAGACAATTTTCTTGACATTCCTCAAGTACACACCTTCCTTTTACTACAACCAAACTGCATCTCATTGTTTTCCTTCTTTCGTTCACAAAAACTCATACAACCAAGTTTTTTTACTTTTTCTCCACCTTTATCTGATTCTTTAACTTCCTTCCTAAATCTCCTCATAGAAGACTACACGTGTTTTGCTACCTAATATCTCTTACACCACTAGAATATCCCATTATTATTCTACTTTCTTTTCACTTATTTACCTCACCCCCTCACACCAGTGCATTCAAGAACAAACAACGCTCCCCATTTTGTCTCAGAACCTTTGCACCAAACCCTCACCCATCACAAAACATCTCCAATACCAACCACTGCAACCCTAACTAATCACAAAATCTGTACATATTCTCACCTCTTATAAAACTATTCACATTTCCTCCACTCTCTTCATCCCTCATACATCCACACACTCATATCTTTACCCAGGACACACATTCTTGAACTCAAATACTACTTTGCCTAAGCCTTCTCACCAACTTAACCTCATTCCATACACACTTTCTCTCTCTCATTATCTCCCATCCTCAAACCCCTATGTTACAAACCAAAACAGAGCATTTTACACCCATGACAATCTCCCCTAACCTACACTGAATTATACAGCTTGATCTCCATAAACACATCTATCGAAACACAAATGCCTTGACTTAAAACACATACTAAAATACAAATGGCATTCACCCAAACCCAAGTCATCCAACAAACAAATAGACACACACACACACACACACACACACACACACACACACACACACACACACGCACACACACACACACACACACACAATAAAATACCATCTATACATGAAGATATTGCTCTATGTTCCCCAGATACTGAAACTTGGATAAAACCAGTTATAAAAGATAAATACATTCTCCCTCAAGGCTAAAGCATTCTAATAATGGATAGTAAAAAAAGGCTGGATGTGTATGTAGCCCATTCATTGTAGAAATACCCTTGAATGACTTCCTGTCTCAACCCTCATTCCCCAATTCAACAACACAGAAATACTTGTATCTCAGATAAAGCTAAATGGTAGAAACATAATTTGGATAGAATCCCTACATATAACTCATAATAACAATAGTAACATGATCTAATAAAGTATATGCTAGATATCAACTAAGAAAAACATGAAGCAATCATACTGGGAGACCTCAACACTGACCTGCAGTTAATGCTCAGCTACCACATCCTACACAAAACCATATATAGTTTGACTCACCTCATCAGTTCTCCAGCTGGGTTTAATGAAAATACCAGTAGAAAATCTACACTTGTATTGGATTCTTATCTCATCTCCAAACAAAATAACTACAGGTGGTTACCTACCAGACACCATCCCTGACTATCTTCCCACATTTGCTATAAGGCAGCAAAACAATACCAACAGTCAAAGACAATATAAGCAGGCAAACAACCTCAGCAATTTCCAAGAACAAACTTTTATTTCCAGCCTTCAGCTATGCAACTGAGATATTGTAAAAGGTTGCCTTCCGAGGAAGCAGTCTCAGAATTTAACAAAATATTTCGATATACACTAAATGAACTGCCTCCCGTCAGAGCAAAAAGATAAAATCTAACACAGCACCTTGATTAACAAAAGAAACCAAACAATTTATGTACATCAAAGACAAACGTTTGCAAATAATGGCCACAAAACAAATCTCAAAGCAAATTGCAAAACTTCAGACATCTCAGAAATTATTTCATATCTCATATTTAAACAGAAAAAAAAAAACATTATATTACTCTCCAAGAAAAAAACACCAACACAACTCAAAGTTCTTCTGGATATCATTGAAATATTTTCTTCACACTTGTCAAATAACCACACCAGCATCATCAACAAATAATGAAACCACTGAAATTGCTAACAACCACTTCATCCAAACATTTTTTTCTCTTGCCAAAGATAATCCCTCTTCTATTCTCCTACCATTTGCTCAGTTAAATGATCTCACAGCATCCTTCCACTTAAAAACCTGTCCCTACCTCAATATACAAGAACCTCTCCAAAATCAAACCCACAAGTCTAGCTACAGATAATCTTTTAGTGAATACATTGGAATGGCAGCAGACTATTCAGCTAGTCTCTGTACTTATTAACCATTCCTTTCCATTACACAGAGACATGCCTAGCCCTTTGTAAAATATTATATTATGCTCCTTAATAGAAGGGGAAATTCAACAGAATTCTCTAACTATAGACCCATGGCAATACTATATCCCTTATCAAAAATCCTAGCTAAATGTATTCACAGGCAGCTTCTCAAACACCTCAGTACCAGCAGTCTCCTATCACAGAGCCAACACGATTATCATCCAGTTCATCACACCACAACAGCCCAGCTACATTTCACCAACAAAATCAGTCATCATAGTAATACAGATTACTTCATCTCATCCATCTTTCTTGACATGGTGGCCTAATGGTTAAGGTGTTTGCCTTATAAACACAAGGTGCAGGGTTTTAGTCTCACAAGGGATAATTGGCTAGGTTTAAAATGGCTTGCAAGGGCAGTTAGCCTAGTACTAATCTATGTACCTATGAACATATTCCAAGCATTTGACATGGTTTCTCATCCAAAACAATTAACTTAACACTCCTCCCTATGCCTTTCCCAAACTACGCTACCCTTGTTCAATAGCTACTTTAGCAACAGACAGCAGGCTGTAAAATGGCAACACACCTTCTCAACTTTCCTTCCAGTTCCTTTAGGTCTCCCACAAAGCTCAATTCTTGGCCCACTTCCATTTAATATGCTTGTAAACTAGCTCCACTCAGCTACCAAACAAGCTCAACTCTTGCAAAACTTAAAACAGTCACAGAAGCAATCTTTTCCTCTGTCAAATCCTGGCTAACAACTCTTGCAAAACTTAAAACAGTCACAGAAGCAATCTTTTCCTCTGTCAAATCCTGGCTAACTGATGCAAACCTGCTCTTAAACCCTAAGAAAAGCAAATTAATGTTATTTACACACAAATAATGATCTACCCCTGAACACTATTTAATATTACATCAGCCAGTAATACTACTATAGAAGAGGTAACCCACACAAAACTGCTAAGGGTAGTTACAGATTAAAATCTGAAATTTGATCAGCACATACACCAAGTGAAAAAAGAAAAAATAGGACTTCTCTGCTGGTCAAACCCATACCTAACTGATGCAGCAAGGAAAACCATTGCCCAGTCCTACTTCCTTCCAACACTCCTATATGCATCATCCTTTTAGGATGTCAATGATAGATGGTCAGCTTTTGCTTTTCTGTGCTCAGCAAATAAGTTTCCTTTGGGAAAAACTTCCATTTTCTTAATTTTGTTAATGTTTTATTACTTTCCTCTTCAGGAAAGTTATTTTATAGCTGGGAGTGTGTTGTGTTTTAACGGACTGTCCTGAGACTGTAATATACTTTTAAACAGAGCACACTTTTTTTTCTGCCAGATTAAAAGTAATGTTAAGTAAATGAAAATATCTTTTCTGTGGAGAAATTGTATTTATTTTTCTTTTCTGGGGCTTGCACAGCATTTTAAAGCGCTTTTTACTGTATTTCTTTTTTCTGTCAAAAAGGCAATGTTTGTGAACTAGTAGTATTTAGCGTCAATTGCTGCTTATCTTCCATGAGAAAGAGGCAGAATTTTTGGCTTGACTATGAAACAGACCAACAATCCCACTGTCAGTCCTACTTCCAGCCATGAAAGGGAAAGGTTAAGCAAACAGCCTTTGTCACCACTGCAGGCTAGCAATTTGCCTCAGCCACAGGTGCGTGACTGCTGCGGCCTTTTGTTGTACCACAGACTATTCATCTTTAACCCCAGAACCCTCAAGTGTAGCACCTACAGTCACTATTGACCAGGGGTTAGCCACTTCCTCTGTGGCTGTTGAGGTTCCCCCTGTGGACAGGGGAGAGACACTCTTGTCAGTCCTGGGAGGGGGAACAGGGAAGGTTTCTCTTTTGTGTCAGAATGCTGTACCCATCCCTGCTGTGGCTGCTGCCATTAACAATGTTGGCCCCATTCTTCCTGTCAAAAAGAAATAGAAAACCAAGCATATATCTACTCCTCCTCAAATTTCATTAGATAGGAGTAGTTTACTGCATCTGGCTCAAGGTTTAATTCAGGCTATTGATCCTTCTTGTAAAATAATTTCTGTTAAAATAAAGATGGATTTCTCATTTCCTGAAGAGATTCAAGATTCTGAATCGAAACAGGAAGATGCAGGGACGGATACAAATTTTCCTCCCTCAGATTTCTAATTCAGACTCAGAGGAGAGCTCAGTTTCTGATTCTCTCTGTGGGGAGTTCTTTTTCTCTGAGACTACTGGTAGAATATACCAGTGTTTTCAGTGGGAAAACACTGAGATCTCTCAGTCCCTCAGAAAATACTGTGAGTTGTTACTGAAGGATTTTCCAAAACTACACTCATTTCTCCTGCTCTGTGTTACTGCCTCAGTTTTCCTGATAGCCAGCTAACTGCCCCTAAAAAAGGCAGATAGGATGTACAAAAAGTTCCTCAGTCTTAAATTTTTATACACTATTTCCACTAGCCCACCAACTATAGCTTTAGTTGGCCCCACTGCTGCTAAGCACTTAATTAATTCTTGACAGGTATGGGACAACATGTATACTTCTGCAACTTTGATTTTCATAATATTATATTGTCAGGCTTCTATGTTAAAGTTTATTCTAGCAAACTGTGAACGTATGAGGAATGTTTTATTTGTAGCTTCTTCTTACGAGGAAAAATCTGCTTTAAACAACTTACTTTCTTCTATTACACAGGTCACTAGCCATTGTTTATAGTGTGTGTATGACTCTGTTGATACTTGTTCCAGGGCTATGGCCACTGGTACTGTACTGAGGAGGTTTGCTTGTCTGCATTCTCAGAACATCCCAGATGATGTTAAAAATAATATTTTCAATTCTCTCTTGGATTGAGATTTAGTGTTTGACCCCTCTGCTGATGATCAAAAAGTGTGATGAAATGGGCAACCTGATCCAGGGAAAGATTTTCAGCCCTTCTTTCCCAAATTGACCAAGGGATTTTCTATCTTCTCATCCAATGCTGGCAAAAAAAACAGAATAAACAGTCTCAAAAGTATTCAGTTGAACAGATGTTTAAGAAGAAATGGCAAGGCGATCAAAAACAAATCTCTAATCTCCCAAAACCAAGGACAGTCCAACAAGTGTGAATGACTATTCAAGAGACCTTGTAACACCCTCTTATCCTGGCCCCTTTTTTCTTCCAGAAAGTCAGAATCTAAATTTTTTTCTTTTTGGTAAGAGATTGTTTCAGACAAATGGGTTCTGAAAATCATTCTTTAAGATTACAGATGGCACTGGGTGAAAATTCCTTCTTTCTAGGTGGTCATTCCTCATCCTCCAGATCAGACTCTCTTGTTTCCGTTTTTCATCACATGCTGTCCTAAGGAGTGATAAAACTAGTTCCTCATTCACAAGTGGGGAAGGGTTTTTATCCAAGGATGTTCCTAGTGCTAAAGAAAGAAAATGTTTGAAGACCAGTTCTGGATCTTTCTTTCCTAAACCTGTTTGTGATAGTGCCCAAATTCAAAATAATGTCACTTCACAAGCTATTACTTCTTCTTTCTCTTTCAAGTTTCCTGGTAAGACTAGACTTGGATCACATTATCAGTTCTCTGCCTTACCTTTGAACTATCCACTGCACAAAGATTGCTGACAAAGTGTTTAACTTCATCTATAGCCAACTACAGGCTACAGGATATCTGCATTTTTTTCCATATTTAGATGACTTGCTTATCTTTGCAGAGTCTTTTCAAAGTGTCAGGAATCTCTCTCTTGCGTGAGAGATCTGTTACGCAATCTAGCATTCCAAGAAAATATTCAAAAGTCTTTCTTAACTCCTTCACACAGGATTGTGTTCCTGCGATATCAATTAGATGGGTCTATATTACTTCATCGAAAGCTAATTTCATTGAATGTCTGTTTATTGAACAAAATACACTGAACGTTCACCTTAGCAAATGTTCACTTCAACAAATTGTTTAGCCAGGGAAAGGATGAACTTGGCCATCATCGGAAATTTGCCCTTTTCCCCACTGTAGTGCAATCTCAGAGTTGGTATATATTGTTAGAAGTGTGTGTGGGGCACAGCCCCCCACCTGGGTGGGTTTCAAATACTATGTTGTGTGTGACGTTCAGAATGCTGGTCAAGTCCTTACTTTCCCTGGGTAAATAATTTGTTGACATGAACATTCTTTGAAGTGAACATTCAATGTATTTTCTTCCATGAACAGAGCTTTGATGGGATTACTTTTCAATAAACTAATATAGACCCCAATTAGACACCTCATTTCAAAGAGGATTTCTTCCACAGGAAAATAATAGATCTTTATTTAGATATGCTTCTACAGTTTTCCCATCAGACTTCAGTCACTTTGAGGGAATATCTCAGGAATTTGAGTTTTATGGAATCTATTCGCATGACACCCCTGGCAAGATTCCACATGAGAAAGCTAGAATGGCATCTGAAATCTTTTTGGTTCTAGCATCAACACCCTTTATCTTTTCAAGTCCCAGTGGTGGGATTTGCGAGAAGAGAAATCTTTTGGTGGAGACAATGGCCACCTTTAAATCCAGGTTTTTCCTTCTCCATCCCGGCTCCAAAGCAGTCAGTCCCCACAGATACTTCAAACTTTGCTTCGACAGTAGTTTTAGCATGGATAATTGCAGTGGGTGTGGGACACCAAGGACAGAGGCAGGCACATAAATATAAAGGAGATGCTTGCCCTGATCAAGGTACTAAACTCTCTGAACCATCTTTGGTTCCTGGGACCTCTACAAGTGGTTGCAGAAAATATCAAAGACATGTGCTACATCAAAGAGCAAAGGCAAATCAGTTTGTACCCCCTTTGTAGACTAGCTATCTTAGCTTGGGATATAGCCTCACAGCGCAATCTCACTCTATAGGCATCTGACAGTCTGAGCAAAATTATGTGGCAGGCAAGCTGAGCAGGACCAGGGCAGACCTTCACAAATGGAAACAAGATCAGGGAGCCTCCAAGATTTGATCCATCTGTGGGAAGTTCCTCAAATGCACCTCTTTGCCTCCTCTATGAGCAATCAACTGGCAAGATTCTTACCAGGACTCCATGCAAGAAGGCCTGGAACACAGATGCCTTTTCTTTTCGTTGGACAGAAATGTTCCTGTATGCTTTTATACCCTTTCCACTAATATGCAGGGTACTTCTGAAGATTCAGAAGGAATCCCCCAAGATGACTGCCTTCTAGCTCAGTCTATTGTGCTTCACCCCTCTGTCTGAAATGGCCAGAGGCAATTACCTCAGGCTTTCTCATGAACTGGATCTACTCACACAAGAACTGGGGTGTTTGATGTACTGTGACATTAGTGATCTTCAGTTGACTATCTGGATGAAAGAGTCTTAATTCCTTTTAAGCACCTGTTTACTGTGGACATGCAGCAGGTACTAATGAAAGCAGGACTTGATACTAGAAAATCATATTTTAGCAAATGGAAAAGGTTTTCTAGTTGGTGCCAACAACATAACCAGCACCCATTCATAGGATCATGGGATCATGGGATCATAGGAGATTACTAGACTATCGACCCAAAGGTCATTTTAAGCCTAGCCCTTTCAACCCAATGTAATACCGCAGTAGTACTAGTCAATACCCAAGATTGCATTTAGTGATGACTGCCCATGTCCAGGAGGGTTGTGGGTGCTATCCCTGATAAGAATTTACAGTCTTCAGCCACTCATGCAGGTTCTTCTTGAACAATTAAAAAAACAGAAAAGTACCAAAATCATGGTCTGATGAAGCGTGAGAGAACACCGTGAAAACGCTTACTCTCTTTTGTGTGCATTAAAGTTTTTTGTTTTACCTTCAGCTGTGTTAGTTTCGGTACTTTTTTGTTTTTTAGTAGTTTCTTGTTATTGTACCGTTCTATTTTTATACTCAGCATACTTTTTCCTCTTGAACAATGTCATAGAGGTGCTCTGTTTCACATGAATTGGTAGCCTGTTCCAAAGGCGTGGCAGTCATCGGGAGATAAATCTGTCCCCTACAACATGTCCTGTTTAAGTCACAGGCCATATTTAAGTTCCTGGAATGGGTAGCCCTAGACCCATTTGATTAATGGATTTGCAGTAAGTTCATTAGGTTTGGGTCTTGGGTTACTCTGTAGGCTAGACATAAGTCTCCCCTAAGAAGTCTATACAATATGGAGTATAGTGACAGAGATTTTAGTTAGTCCATGTAAGGCACATGCTGGAGGCCCTTGATCTTCTTTGTTAGAAACCTCTGAGGTCTCTCTAACTGCTGTAGATGCTTAGTGCAGTACATACCAAATGGGACATTATACTCAATTATGGGCCAGATAAGAATAGAGTATAGGAGGGTTATAACTTCATTTGCTCTCGAGGTGATGACTTTACTAATCAAGTGAGCTAAGTGGAAAGCTTGCCTTACAACAGCAGAAATCTGTTGAAAGCAGAAAGATGAAGTTAAGGATGCGGTCAACCTGTGATCCCAGGTCCCTTACTACTTCATGGGTACTTAGGCTATTGCTATTGATTTGATAGTGTGAAGGGACATTGCTTGTGGGCAAGGGAATGATGAGGCATTTCTTTGCATTCAGTTTGAGACCAGGACTAATAGACCAGTTGTTGGTTTGTGTGAGACCATCCCGGAGTTTACTGACATCATCTGGGAATTCAATTATTGCAACTAGTTTGCAGTCATCTGCAAACTTAGTCAGCCACAGCCCTTTAGTTCTGACCTGAACTTTTTAGAAGTATATACCAAACAGTAGGGGGCTCAGAACTGACCCCTGTGGCACGCCACTGGTAACAGGTCTGCTGGGTGATGTGGAGTCACCCACTTTGATAGTGTGAGTCTGGTTTGTGAGCCAGTTGGCAACCTGTCTTACAACGAAGGGGCTTACATTTAATTTGTTAAGTTTATCGGTAATGCCTGAATGTGGTATTGTGTCAAAAGCCTTTGCCAATTCAAGGTATGCTGTGTGCACAGGTTTGCCCTCATCAATGACCTTGGTCACACTTTCAAAGAAATCCACCAGATTTAACAGGTAGGATCTGACCTTCACAAAGCCAAATTGGGTAGTGTTCAGGGTTTGGAGGTCACCTATGTCTTTATGTATGAAGTCCATAATTATATGTTTTATGGCCTTACAGATGAGGCTGTTCAGGCTTATGGGTCAGTAATTCCCAGGGTCTGTTGCTAGACCACATTTATGGAGGAGAATAACGGTAGCTGTTCTACATTCCACAGTAACAAACGCTGTGGTTAGGCTATGACTGAAAAGGGTACTTAGTGGTGATGCTAGCTAATGTTTTAGCCTATTTAAAAGACTATGTCATCTGGGCCCATAGAAGCCATGGTCTTTGCCTTGGACAGGGCTTTGAGGACCCGCTCTTCAGATATGAAAGGTGGGGTGGGAGTTTGGGGGATGGTTTGTTGTAAGTTAGGAGGGGATAAGGGAGTGAAATAACTAAAAATAGGCTAAAACATTAGCTAGCATCACCACTAAGTACCCTTTTCAGTCATAGCCTAACCACAGCGTTTGTTACTGTGGAATGTAGAACAGCTACCGTTATTCTCCTCCATAAAGGTGGTCTAGCAACAGACCCTGGGAATTACTGACCCATAAGCCTGAACAGCCTCATCTGTAAGGCCATAAAACATATCATTATGGACTTCATACATAAAGACATAGGTGACCTCCAAACCCTGAACACTACCCAATTTGGCTTTGTGAAGGTCAGATCCTACCTGTTAAATCTGGGGGATTTCTTTGAAAGTGTGACCAAGGTCATTGATGAGGGCAAACCTGTGCACACAGCATACATTGACTTGGCAAAGGCTTTTGACACAATACCACATTCAGGCATTACCGATAAACTTAGCAAATTAAGTACCCAAACTTATTCACCAGCAGGTTTACTATCTCTGTGGAGTCAGTGTGTGTGTGTGATACCATCGGCAACCAGTTCTGCACATGCTTGGGTACACGTTTGTATCACGTTATCGAAAGATGAAAATAGCTAATGCTATTACATTGAGGGTGGCCTAAGGGGTTGGGAGGGTGGCCTAATGGTTAAGGTGTTTGCCTTACAAACACAAGGTGCAGGGTTCGAGTCTCACAAGGGATAATTGGCTAGGCTTAAAATGGCTCGCAAGGGCAGTTAGCTTAGTACTAATCTATGAACCTATGAACCTATGAACCTAAAATACCTAAACCACATAATATCGAATATTCAGAACAGCAAATTTTTTCCTTGGGAAAAAAATTATCTATTCCGAAACACATAGACACAACACAAGCACACCTAAAAAACATCAATACACACACATACACTTATAATCCTACAACCAACCCTACACTAAACTATACATACACTACTATCTATCCACTTGCCTTAACCCAAACCCTAACCCTAAGGTCCATCACTATCGCACACACACGTAACCCGCGCCCTAACCCTAACTCACTTAACCCACCCCTAAACCTAATTCACCTAACCCATGCCCTAACCCTAACTCATCTAACCCGCGCCATAACCCTAACTCACCTAACACACACAACCTAATCCTAACAACCACACAATTGCACACTTACCTGAACCCGACCCATAAGTCTCCACCACAGCACTGAAAATAGTGAAGCCACAGAACCGGCCAACTAAATTCTTTCCCTAGGAAAGAATTTAGTGTCCTGCAGCTTCGCTATTTTTAGCTTTCGATTAAAACAGGTCGATATTAGAACATTCGAAATTTTAAAACTTTGATGTTCTGATATAGACCCTTGGGTATGACCCTTTACGATCATACATAGCTGTAAAAGGCCTTATGGTTATTCTTGGCAGTACTTTCTCTCAAAGCAGCTCTTGGACAATTTGACAAGTTGTCTTATTTGCCTGTTAAGGCTTGAGGGGGTGCTTTTCCATTGTTGGGTCCTTGTCTTTGTTTTCTTGGACAGCAATCTTTTGCATTTATTGTAGAGTTTGTTGATTTTGGAAGTGCACCATGGCAGCTTGATTTTAATTGCAGCTCTGGCTTTGATTCTATCTGGTACTGCTAAATTTATACACTTATGCAAGTGATTGTACAGGGCTTTGGTGTAAGCTTCGGAGTAGTTACCACTTTCAGCCTGGGGTGGGGATTGGAATGCATTTATACCTTCACCTAGGAAGGTAGAGTTTGCCTTGGTGAAGTTTTTTATTCTGATTTCACCCTTTGTGAGGTCTGGTGCTAGTGTCAGTTCAAAGGTGAATGATTTGTGGTCAGTTTTAACTAATGAGGGTCCAACAGTTGCAGCAGTGCCCCTGTTTGATATGTTGGTGAGCACCAGATCTAGAATGTTTGTTCCTCTTGTTGTGGTATGAAAAATTTGCTCCAGAGCATTTGAATTCACAAAGTCAAGGAACTTTTGTGCTAGCAAGTTTGGGCTAGAGAGGGTTTCCAAGTTGATGGTCGGATAATTGAAATGCCCCATAACCAGTGTGTTCAGTAAAATCTGGATTGTTTTCAGTTTGGTTAAGTAGGCTTCATGAGTATTCTGACCCATGGAGTGGGATCTATAACTGGCTAGGACTTGAATGGGGGTCTTACACACTGTAACATGGACCTGTACTAACTCCATGGAGTTGTCCAGTCTAACTAGATGTGAGGTGAATTTATCTCTAATATAGATTGAAACACTGACTCCTTTGGTTTTCACATGTTCCTTTTGCGGACTTCAGGGCTAGTTGTTCTTTGGTTTTAAAATATTTGTGTGAGTTAATTTCCTATGGCCTTTCTCATTCTTCTATCAAAGCCATTTCAGCATGTCTTCCCATGTATCCTCCTCTTTAAATGTAGTTTCATGTCAAATGCTCTTGAAAGGAATTTTGCATAAGAGACCGCCAAGAAAACTAGTGGCCTCTCCGTGGAAACTTAATTTTGTGTTAGAAAAGCTAACACTTGCTCTGTTTGAACAAGCTAATCTGGCTGACTTGAGGTTCGTATCACAGAAAACAGTTTTGCTGATTGCTGTGACCTCTGCAAGAAGGGTATCTGAGTTGCAAGCTCTTATGGTGAGTTAATCCTAACTAATTTTCCATAGGGACAGGTTTCTTTAAGAACTAATCCTTCTTTCATGCCTAAAGTAGTATCCAAGTTTACTTTAAGCCAAATTATCCATCTTCCTATTTTCTTTCCTGAACCTAAAACTGAGGAAGAAAGGATACTCCATACTTTGGATGTCCACAGACAACTCAGGTACTAACATGACAGAACTAAATCTTTCATATCTTCAGATCATATGTTAATTTCTTGTGAAAGTAAGAAGCCTAGACAACCTGTGTCAAAACAGACTATTTCCTAACACTTGTCTAAAGCTATAACCTTTCATTATGCTCACAATAACAAAACTATTTCAGACAGGGTCAAGGCACACTGTACCAGGGCCTTGGCTTCATCTATATTTTTTTTGGAAAGGGTTGGAGTTTAGAAGTATTCTAGAAGCTGCTAATTGGTCTTCTGTACATACATTACAAAGCACTATAACCTTGATTCCTTCCTTCTTTAGGTCAAGATCAAGCTTTGCTAGGATCATTCCCCAAGGCCTCCAGGACCCTTCTTCTTCCATCTCCCAAATGAAGTTAGCTAAGGTAATCTACCCATATATAAGACTATTGCAGCAGTGATCAAAATGATGAACATACTACAGTTGTGTAAGCTAAACGTACCATAGCAATAAATATTTGAATGATCACTACTGCAGCAGCTGCTCCCGCCCTCCATCCTCTTTGATTTTTTTGGTTTGTTTTTTATGCCAAAGTGTAGACATTTACTTTTTTTTATTTTTCTTAGCATTGTTCTTTCAGGGCTCAGCCTCTATTTCTTCACTGGCAGGTAAGCTCTGAAGGGTTTCACACTCAAACTTTTAGTCAGCTCAGATCAAGCTGCTTCACCGTCTGAGCTCGTGGAAGGTGTCCTGAAGCTTTGGAAGCTGGTCGGCTGTTATATCCTTGGCAGGATATAATCCATACAGCCAAGGCTACTGCAGCAGTGATCATTTGAACATATACTGTTATGGTAAGTTTACCTTACACAACTATACGTTTCCTACCTACCTACCTCTTCCCTGCAAGTTAATGTCTTTCATTTAACTTAATATAACAGAAAGGCGAGTACCACTGTGAGCAAAGTCATGAATCAGGAAAATAGACCTTAAAACCAACGATTTAATTAGCGCTTTTGGTAGAATCTGTGCCATCCTTCTTCAGACAACTACAAACCAATTAACAGAATATTTATAAAGAAGACAAGCATCTCACAGTGGTACTCGCCTTTGTGTAATATTAAGTTTGTTGATTTCTTGAAGTTTTTGTTAATGTCTTTCATTTACTTTACTTTCCTAATTCTGTAAGCCTTTTAGTTTAGTTTTATTTGCATTCTGAGCTGTACAGGATTACCAAGCACGTCTTTAGTTGACTTCCAAGTAGAAATTTCTCAGTATCTGTAATTCCTAATTCAGCACTCTTTCATTGGAATCTCTGGAGTGTGCTTTTCATACAGCTACTTTTCTTGAGACCAGGATGAACTACAAATATATGAGTTGAAATGAACAACAAATGAGCATTGCCACACATCTTCTTTAAAATGATATACTCCAAATGCTTTATTTTCATAAATGCAGTTTTGTACTTTTTCTGCTTAAAGAGGAATTAGTAGATATTGCAAAGAAACCCATTGCCTCAAGATTTCTTTTTTTCCACTCTGAGTGAAAGAAAATACAATTTAGTTAATGCCAGAAAAAAAATGTCAACAATTTCTGGCACACAGCAGTTTCCTCAGCAGGTGTGACTATCATGTCCCCCACTAATTTTGCTTAATTTAGCCTGCCCCAGTAGAGTAGAGGGAAAAAACTATAAATAGAAGGATACACTTTTAGTCCAACCTTGCTTAAGTTGTTACTATTTAATGGATGGCTCTTTCAGTAACAATAACGAATAATGCTAACTTTTGTCCAAATTATTAAACCATTCTCTGCTACACTAAGGCCCTTATTCCACAATAATTTATGCATAGTCAATGCACTGTCCTGAGCCTATACACAGATTTTACCTTTAATATGCAAACAGAAAAACATGCACATTTTCAGACTGGAGCCTTTCCTGACTTCTCATTCCAAAAGAGTCATTAAAGAGGAATGCCCTAAATACTGGATCCAGGAAAATTGGTTAAACATGTTTGAAAAGGCTGGCATGCCACAATGATGACCCCCTCATGGCTGAACTATGTAATACCACCAGGTGTAAATA
The DNA here is from genome assembly GCF_019279795.1 of Protopterus annectens. Lineage (NCBI taxonomy): Eukaryota > Metazoa > Chordata > Ceratodontiformes > Protopteridae > Protopterus > Protopterus annectens. Next base: position 457,865,827 of record NC_056730.1, on the reverse strand, counting down.
TGTGTCAAAACCTATATAAATGCTGTAGCTAGTGTAATGCAAAGGTAAATGCCACATTATAGTATAATGATTGCTTGGGTGACATTTATCCCTCTATGCTAACAATAGTCCAGTGTTTCAAGTGGAATAAATGTTTAGATTAGCTGTACTTAATATGGTAAACCTGTTCACTGCTTTGTGTATTATCTGGTGCTTCAGCTCCCTACCCCCTTTTCCATTAAAGCTGTGACACCTCACCACTGGATCAGTAATCAAGGAGCCTCAATCCTCACCACTATCACCAGTGGGGGACGTACACTGGGAGGATGACAGCTACACATGCAGTATTTCCAGATGCAGCTCTCTGCATCAAGAGCAATTTCCCTTAAGAGCACACAGAGACCACAGTCAGTCCAGGACTGGTTTTTCCCTCTTTCTCCAGATCCACAATAAGACTTCCCATTGGCACAGCAATAGAGTTGAGATCTCAGCTGAATGGCCAAGCCAAGACCTCCATCACTCTCTCACTGTCCAACCAATGCTTAATGTCCCTGCCCAAGTAGCTGACACACACACACTCTTGGAGATTTGTTTTATACACACACACACACACACACACACACACACACACACACACACACACACACACACACACACACACCTGGGAAAGGCTGGCACAGGTTTTCTAGCTATGCCTCTTTCTGCCCAGACTATAAGGTACTTATTACTGCCACCAGCCACCTCTTTATCAGCTACTTTAAGGCCCTTAACAAATGGTGTCCAATCTTACTGTGTAATGTTACTATCAATACAAATGGTAGTTTTACCAAGGGCAAGGCTATTAGGAGTGGCCCACAGTGTCATCAATAAATATGCAAGTACTCTCAGGACTTAAATATTACTAGACAGATCAGTCACAATGAAAGGTTTAAATATACTGAATAAAAAATAATAAAAGGACAAGAAAATAATCAGTATATATTTACAGTTACATCAGAGTTTAAAATCAGCGGGGATATTTAAAACAACATTGCAGGACAGTCTCAAATAAATAAAGAAAAACAAAATAAATAAATAAAATCTAAGCTCAGCTTCGCTATATTCATGACTGTATTGAAGAGAATTACTATAATCTAGTACACTTAATTAAAGCAGCAAGGCAGATGTGGTGAATAGATAGCTGATGTTCTCAGGTCAAAGACAAAAGACAGAATGCTATCCATCTCTCTAAGAGACTTCCCAAATGAATATCTCAAATATTACTGCAGGATAGCTTGCAGGATGACATAATTTCTTGTTACCTGACTCTGTCCCAGGTAAACCCGTCACTGCTGAAAGTTAGCAGTATTTATAATCTACCTTTAAAACTACATACACAATGGCTTTTCCTCAGATCTTTGGAGATCCTGGAAGTCATAAAACAATAAAACACTTCCAAGACCATGCAGAAAGTTCCCCAGTTCTAGACATTGTGTCTGTGACTGCACTGAAACTGAAAGATAGCATCTTTTTATGGCCTGGACATAAAGTAATTTAATTTCAGCTATTTTTCTAAAGTTAACCTCCTATGTCCCAGTTTCCATTGTTAAAATATATACATTTAAACAGTTACAATAGTGTATGTACATTTCTGTTCTTTTCCAGTAGGGTAGACTGTGGTTAAATTTTTAAGCTCAGTACTTTACAAACCCTTTCCAACACACACTTCTGTACCAGCAGTTTGATATACACAAAATATACAGTTCTAATACAGTAGTAATGCAAGCATCTTACACAAATCATTTTAATGTTAATATTCACAAATGACATATAATTATTTACAGAATTCCAGCTAGCTGTGCTGGCAGCACCTCCTTTGTCACAAAAGCCATTTTATGCATATAGTTTTTAAGTCCATTGCTCAGTATGCCAGGATTGTCTGATTTTTGTTACTCTTGATGCTGTTATCTATATGACTCCCATAAGGCTACACATAGCTCTCAACCTTCCATCTCCAAAATGAGGAAAACTAGCCCTCATAATGTGGAACAAATGGGCAAAATGTGGAACACATACTAATGGCTTACTAACAACTTCAACTAGGAAGGCCATATGATGGTTAAAATATGCTGATTTTACTTACAAAGAAGATCTTTTAATGAATTAATATGATTCATTTCTATTTACCATGGATTTCACTTAAAAAATTCCTAACATTGAATGTGTGACAGAGTCTTTCAATGTGGAACATTGAGGAACTTTGAGGAACATGAACTTTTTAATACCCCAAATGAGGTAAGTTCCTTGTAATGAGGTACACTTGAGAGGTATGAGGCTACATAACATTTTATGCTTTACTTTACTGCTTTTATGGCTGGTATCTCACTGCTATTGTGCAGGTTGGTTTTATCCCCCACAACACGATTAGTCATTTCAACACCTGTCCTGTAATGCCATGTAATGATCTCCTTTCCTACCATATATGGAAATGAGGACAACTCCATTATGAGAAATATATTGATAGCCCATCTCTTCTACCATAGTTTACGCTATGCACTGCATTGATAAGTTGTGCCAGCCCATAAGGTACCTATTTGTTTTCAGTAACCCCCTGTTAGTCTCGCATATTCTCCACCCACAAAGTTTTCGCTATAGCCTTTCCATATGTGGTCATGCTCATCTTTGTCCACCCATCCATTGTGTGCTATTTTTGTGTGATATGTATATATGATGCACTGGCATTGCATTACATTAATCAGGCATTCTGATTCACTTTAGGGCAGTGTCTACTGCACAATATAGACAGTCTGTTTAGAAGATTACATTTCATGGCATCATATTAGTCTCCCTGAGTCAGCTGCAGTGTTTTCAATCTCAGTCCACACCCTCTGCCTCTTGCATATTTGGAGCATGACACTGTTGAATAGTCAGGGTAGCTTTTTGCAAAAAGCTTCTACACTGCTGTCCCAAAGCTTCTGGAATCTAGCTCTATATTGTTAATACTTAAGAGAAATGGGAAAAAAGTAGCACTTGCAGCCATTTATTAGTATAAACTTGAATTTACAGACAGAATTCTCTCCGCCAGATTAATATTTATATTTGTGCCATTGTTTCTATTTATGTATTATGTTGAGTGACAAAGCATTTCTCAGGCAGATGATTTGTTTTAATTTCTACTTGGATAACAAGTCTTCCTTTGGAACTGCATAACATTTCTGTATCTCCAGTTGCTGGCTACATACTGTAAAGCTTTCAGGCTTTCTTGACTGTGTTTGCATTTAAATGCTGCATTTTTTTGCGTATTTGTTAATTTGTTTTTTATTCCTAGTAGAGCTTTTATCCAGTAATTTAATTTGTTACATTTCAAGTATGCCTGCTGCTTCTCAGCATTTTAATTCATATCTGTTTTGTTGAATTAACTGGTTTATCATGCCTGTTTTTGGAAAATCTTTGTTTTGTTTTCATTTAGCACTTTGTTCATTTTTCTGTTTAGGATAGCTGCTACTATTATCACTGAATATGTGGCTTGTGGTTTCTCACAGAACGAGACATTCTGATATTTACTTGCCAGTATGTCAATTATGTTATTCCCATTAGTTGCTTTTCATGAATTTCTATAAAAGATAAGTTACAAGATGTCTAGAATAAAAGGCCCTGGTTCATCTTATCTGACTCCTACATTAGAGAAATTAAAAACTCTCCCCACTCTTTCTGTATCAACAGTGATATAACGTGTTATCAAATTTAGCAGTCATTTCTAGATATTATGATTTTATTTTATTTGGCAATAGAAGCTTTCAGTGGGTCTACTTCAAGTTATCGAATTTTGAAAATGTCGAACGGTAATAATATCGCAAATGCTGTACATCGAAAGTGTTGTTGCGGGATCGTGGTACAGTGAGGATCAGGAAATATGCCCTTTCCTCACTGTAGTGCGATCTCGGAGTTGGCATATATAATTAGCGGGGGGTGTGGGGGCAGCCCTTCACAGGAACAATTTCGATGTCCAGCATTTACGATTATATTGCCGTTCGACATTTTAGTCTTTCGACAAGATGATATAGACGCCTTTCAGTATGTTAGCAGTGAAGGCAGGTATGCAACATCCCTTCAGAAAGCTATTACCCTTCTGAATTATTTTTTGCATCCTAGCTACTTTGTGTGATGTCGTTGCTATCTCATAATTCTTTATCTGTCTGTCTGTCTGTGTGTCTGTCAGTTTTTTCTCCTTCCCTCCTTCCATATTGTTGCAGTCTGTCACTAAGGTAGTTAGCACAGACTGCACTTACTGCTTCTTGCATTGTTACCTCCTTCTCGCAGCTCTTGTTCCAGCTATATTAAACAGTGCTTGGACACACATCAACGAATTGTGTTGGACAGCATGTGCTGCTAGACCATCATATTATGTGTAGACTATGTGTGAAGAGATACATATGTCTCTCTTTAATATTAAGGACAGTTTGGGGCTAATACACATCACTAAGGGGGATGGTGTAAATATGAGGCTGCTGAAGTATACAATTAACAATACATTAAAATGTATGTATATATTCTATTATCAGAATTATATTTTCTCTACCAGAAATTTGTTGTTTTACAATACCTCCTGAGGTGAGGAAGGCCTGTCATGTATGTGAACATGCAAACAAAAAAGCTGTTTACAGAGGAAGATATTGATGGATTTACTGCATGACAGCAAGTCAAATGGCATAATAACTACTCAGTCTACGGATCTAAACCTCTTCTGTAACACCAGCAGAACCATTGGCAGGACAGGTATATCTTACTCTGAAACAGACTCCCTATCCACATAAAAAAAAAGTTCACCCCATCAATATTCAAGGGCAACTTGGATCTATGGACAGGAAACAAAACATTCACCCCAGTACTGCTCCCTGTACTACTAATGGACAGAGGCAGCTCCTAAATGCTTTATCACATGCATGGGTCCCTTTAATTATCTATAGTATCATCCCATTTGTTCCCATTAGGGGTAATATATAATTATCAGTCATGGTATGGGTAAGGTCAGTCTCTAACCAAATGAGATAGATTAATTTTAGTACAAAAAGGGAAATTGGCTAGGCATAAAATAGCCTGCAAGGGTAGCTAGCCTACTACTTACACATGAACCTATAAGCGTATGATACTTTGTCTGTTAATTCCAAACGAATGTTGCAGAGAGCTCCTTTGTAACTAACTGTTCTCCATTCCTGTTGCATCCCATCTGGCCTGGGTATCCTTGAAATACTCTGCTGGCTCGTATCATACCACTTCCTCTAGTAATGCTTTTCACAATCTCTTTACATTCTGTGAGGCATAACATTGTTTTAAGTAAGCCTTAAATCTTACACCTCATAGGTGCCATTCATGTCCTCTTTTCTTTCATCTGTCTTTCTTGTTCATATGAACTTTGAAAACTTAGTTTATGATATCCCTTCCCATTATAAGCTGCCTTATGATGACAAGTGTGTGCAATCATACAGCTTGCAGTTTTGCTAGTTTTTTCATATAATAGTTTTGAGTGGGTCTTGCCACTGTCTTTTCCTTGAGTCCTACAAGTTTTATGTCTGGCATTATTATAAACTGTGAGGGGTTACCCTTAACTTTTTATCTTTGAGTCCTATTTCCCTTGTATCTTTGGCATGGATTATATTTGCTCAGGCATCTTATGTCTGAATATTTTTTATTCTTCTAATTGCTGAAGTGTTAGTCTGTGGTGTGGGATTATACTGACAAAGAAAAAGATAAGAATAAAAAAAATGTACTATATCTCCTTGTCAGTGTCATCCAGGATTTAGTATTTCAAATTTAGAAGGGTGCAGGAGTGAGCCTTCCCCACATCTTCCACATAGAGAGATCAGGGAACTTGCCTCCTGCAAAGATGCTTTTTTTGGTTTGTTCTTATGTGGGTTCTGCTTTGCCTGCTTTGGATATGAGTACATACATTCACAAGGGAATAATGCCCTGCATTTAGTTTTCACTTTACTCTCAAGAAGTTTAGTCCTGAAGAATCATAGAAGCATTTATTTAACAGTACCTAACCAAATGTTTATTCCTAAATTCTCATTTCATCATTACATTGCATAATTAGCTGCAAAGAACAGGAATACTTCTTCCCAGTAAGTCCTTCATCATTAAATATTAATGTTTTTACACACATATTTCAAAAATGAAGATCTAAACAAAAAAATTGCTTGTACCATTCAAAATAAATTCATCGCATTATCATTACACCTTTCAGATGCAATGATTCATTTTTGACATCCTGTATTCTCACAGATTTTTTACTGTTTCTAGGTTCTGCTGCTCTTAATATGAGACTTTATTGTAAAATGCATGCAAGCATAATTTATAAAATGTAACATTTATAAAATGTAATTGCTTACTGACTAAAAATTAGCTCATGTTTAGAGTTGCTCAGCTAGGAATAAAGTATCTCCAAATTATAATAACTTCCACAGTAAGATGAGCATAAGTTTTGTCTGAACGGAAAACATTCCAAAACTTTGTAATTTTGACTGCAAGTCAAAAGAAAATATACATGTGGTACCTGGTCTGGCTTCATGTTCCATTGTAAGTGAAAACACCTGTACTTACTGTCCATGTTGTATTAGTGATTTTTCTGAGGGCAGGCTAGATTCAAGGTTGGAGCAAAAGCAGGTCTCTGTTAAAAATAATAAAATAAAATTAAATTAAAATAAATAACCTCTTAGCCACTGACACATTTTGGATGAAGTTCCAAGTACCATCCCTTGTGGCAGGTGTAATATATGCATTTTTTACCTAATAAAATAGTAAATGTTTGATGGATAATGGAAAACACTTCTCAGTTAAATCAGTTTGCGGCTACACTAGCAAAATGTGATATATGTTATTTGATTACACAGGTACTTTTAAACAGGACACAATATATTTTACTGATGTAAAACTTACCCCCACAAAAAAAATGCTTGCAATGCAGCTATATAGTTTGGGTCATTGCTGATTTTTATTATGTTCTTTTATTATTCATGAGAAAACAAATCAGGGGTTTAAAACTGAAATTCGTGGTTACATTTTTATACAAAAAGAAATGAAGATACTAAGTATCTCTGCACCAGAAAATGACATTTCTGTTTTGTTATAGTTAAAAATGCTGCTGTTTTATCAATAAGTAAAGTATATTGTTGTGTAAAGGTTGAAACTTAGAACCATATATCAGCATGCATATGTTGAAAATAGATGTATTACAACTTCTAAATACACACCACAAAAGCCGTCTTCCACTGGTAAAAACTTTAATGGACGATCTGGTACCTCGGCAGTTCGCCTTCAAGGATCACAATTCAATTAGTCTCAGCATCATCTTAATATACCATTTTTAGGTGATAGGTAATATATTATATCACAAATTTATAAATACATACATATGTCTAGTAAGTATGTATGTATGTATAATGCATTATACATACATACTTACTAGACATACATACTTACTAGACATATGTATGTATTTATAAATTTGTGATATAATATATTACCTATTTATGCATTTGAAAGTTATATAAAAATTGTGTAATATAATTATAATAGGATTTAATTATTATATTTAAATGTTTTTCTATTTTTCATATGAATTTGTTACCTGATATATTGTTGGATTTATTTGTTTTAATGATGTGTATATGAAGAAGATTGAGTGCATATATTTTTGTTGAGATCACTTTAACTTGAATTATTTTTTTAATGATTCAGCATCACTTGATTAATTGAATAATTGGTTTAAAAATGGTATATTAAGATGATGCTGAGACTAATTGAATTGTGATCCTTGAAGGTGAACTGCCGAGGTACCAGATCGTCCATTAAAGTTTTTACCAGTGGAAGACGGCTTTTGTGGTGTGTACTTCGTTGATTCTCTAACTTCGTATGTTGTGGGTATTACAACTTCTAACCTGATGTTCTGTAACAATATAATAACAGCTGTGAATAAAAAATATAGATTTAACTTTATCATTTGATAGGGTCATACACAAAACACTGATCAATAAATTATAACAACTAGGTATTGATGTATTCTTTATAAGATAGATAGCTGCATAGCTTATAAATTGGACATGGCAAGTATCATGCAGAAACTGGACAGGTGAAATTTGAGGTTATAGTCAGGATGTCTGAGAATGTTTAGGGTTATCAAAATGTAGAAGATAATCATGACACAACCTATGCAGAGGGTTCTAGGAATGAGAAGTGTACTAACTGGTTCTCTGAGATAGTAGCTGATGCATGGAATAGTCTTGGGCCCACACTTGTATAAATTACCTTTCAGTTCTGTCTTTTTCATCTGAGATGTTCTACAGTATGCAGGTGACTTGAAAATGGGTAAACCAGTTACATGTGCTACAGATAAGGCAAGTCTACAAAATAAACTGAATAAATTGACCATTTCAGTACAGGAGAACAACATTCTGATAAATGCATCAAAAACTGAACATTGAAATTTTGAAGACCTAAACTGAAATGTGAATATTTAATACAGCACACAATGATTGAAACTGTAGATTCATTTATGGACCTGGGTATATGGCTAGATCCAGCTTTGAGTTTTTTAATCATATCAACCAATTGGCTAATGTCAGTTATAGTACTATGTTGTGTTGTGTCTTTTGGCTTTTCCTGGTTAGGGGTCGCCACAGCGGAACTCCGGTCCGCTAATGATTGGCAGTAGATTTTTATGTGCTGAGTTGCCAGCCCTGACCCACAACTTTCAACGAAGGTACGCCCATTCACGCATGTCTCCAGACACAAGACGCTCTAGCTGAGAATCGAATGGGACAACGTCTTACTGTCAGGCGACAGCGCTAACACAGCACCACAAAGCAGTTATGTCAGTTATAGTACTATAGGTTGTATAAAATGATATACAAAGTCTAGGAAATCATAAATGCTGAAATCATTACTTACATTAGACCCAAACTTGAATAAGGAATAACAATATGGTAACCTTATAAGAAAAAAAGCATGAGTAAATTGGAAAGAGTATACTGGAAATATACCAAGGGCATCCATGGATGTGAAAATTTAAGTTATTATGAAAGATTAAACTATTTGAACTCGTACAGTGGCTCACGCAGACATTTAAGAAAATACCTTATTCTAGTATATATGGCATTTAGAGACAACTACCTCTGAGAATGTTTAGGGTTATCAAAATGTAGAAGATAATCATGAGACAACCTATGCAGAGGGTTCTAGGAATGAGAAGTGTACTAACTGGTTCTCTGAGATAGTAGCTGATGCATGGAATAGACTGCCAAATTACTTTAAAGCAAGCACTAGTTTAGATATTTTTAAGAACAGCCTGCACACTTATTGTGGGAAATAGCCATTTTGGTATTTTGGTGTTTTTGGCAGGCTAGAGGGGCATTATTGCCCTTGCCTTAAATATTTGTATGAATATATGCACTAGTGCATGTTTAAGCTTCAGCAGTATAAACACAGCTTCAATGTGTGCATGGCTTGCACTTCACAGGCCTGGGTGCCTAGTCTGAACTTGTTTGTTTCAGATCTGTTTACTAATTTTAGTGTTCTTAGTGCCTTAATTCTATATATATATATATATATATATATATATATATATATATATATATATATCACTATGCCTTTGATTTATTGTAGGCTATTGTGGTTTGTCTGCATTGAGAGTACTTCCTGGTTGCATCTTTAAACAGAAAGAAATCAAGCTATTGAATATCTCTGTAACAGAAAAGAAAATCTCTGCCTTGTTACAGTTAACATTTCTGTTTTATTGTTTTCTCTATCCATCCCTCTCTATTGCTATAGTGATTTTTAAACAGCCAGTGTCCCTGTTTTCTGCCCCTTATGGTAATCTGACTACCAAAGACCCACCCTCCCCTCTTTCATTGCCATTGTCAGTTGAATAAGCTATTTAAATACCTTTTTCCCTGCCACTGCTTTCTATAAATTAAAATGCTGAGTGGCCACCAAGCCATGTAGTTTTGCTCTTGAGTAACTTCCCTCATTATAAATTGCCTCTCCAAACTCCTCCTCCTGTCATCTCATCTGCTTTACTGCTGGAAACTAGTAGATTAAAAATCAACATGTACAAATGTTTTGTATATTTTATGTGGAGCTTTTCTCCCTGGACATCCACTGAAAATGGGTTTCTGACCCAGTCGGACTTCCCCAGTCAACAAATGTCAATAAATAAATAAACAAATTATTAAAACAGCAAGCACTAACCTCTGCCAGTAGCTAGGTCCACAAATTACAAACAGTAAAATAATCCCAAACAGATAGACAGACCAAAAACAGGCTGAAGGATCCAGTATCACAAAAAAATTTCAGTTTATTTATTAGTACATGAGCGCTTTCGCAGTCAAACTGCTTCTTCAGATGTAATACAACAGCTAGCTGAAACCCCATTAAATACTCAACCATAATTAATCACATGATCAATCAAAACATAAATGGTTTCTTAAACAGACAAATACATTTAAATAAAAAATATAAAAATAAATATATATAAAGCATATCAAAATAAAGATCAAAATTCTAAATCAACTACGTGCGTAAAAAAGTTGAACTTCTAAACATTCCTTGTACATATAAAAAGCACACGCGCTTCACCTAAATAATGGTCTGGCTTTCAACATTGGTTTTAAGGGAACCTTGTCATTCAAACCATGTCCATAGTCACCCCTTAACCTAATGATCCATTCTGCCTCCAATTGTTCTGTCAAATTCCTTATATTTCTACATTGTATGTTCTCATACACTCTGCCTATAGCCATAAATTTGAAATTATGGTTACTGTCTGTTTCAAAAACATGGAAGATTTTTGTGATACTGGAACCTTTAGCCTGTTCTTGGTCTGTCTGTCTATTTGAAATAAAATAGACTGGAAGGTTCCTCCCCTTGTACTGCTAGCATTCAAGTTAACAGTCTTCTTATCTTCCTGCCTTCCTTGTGTGATGTACACTGCTTAGAGGGTTTACCCTTTTTCCACATTTCTTTTAAAAATCTGCTCATTTTAGTGTTGAGGTACACGGACCCTCCTTACAAACTCATTCCATTGCCATTTATTTAGCACCCTTTCTTTACTCTTTCTCTCTCTCTCTCTCTCTCTATATATATATATATACACACATAAGCATTTACTGGGCTATGAGTGAAAAATTGCTTTGATTTAAGCTCTAGCTAAAATATATCTGGTTCAATTGGTGCCCTGGGCCAGTGCTATGAACCAGCATCACACTCCATCAGCTCTTCAACTGAAGAGCAAAAAAAGCACTTCAATATAATAAGACATAAATGATAGGCTTATTACAGTTATCTGTGCACCCCCCAGCAAAAAAAACAAAACAAAAATGGACATTCCTTCTACTGGTAGACCAATCAGGTGGCCAGATGCATGACACACACCCTTCCTCCAGCCCCAGTCTTTCAGGTCCCATTTCTGTGACCTCCCCTCAACCCTCCTTTAACATATTGTATTTTAAAAAGATCTTCTTTTACACTGCAGCAAACTGTTTGCTAGAGATGTAGCAAACAGTTTCTACAGTTTATACCTGTATGCACAGAGTGCTTCAGCATTTTAGTTTATAAAATATTCTTTTTAAACTGTAGCAAACTGCTTACTACAAATGTAGCAACAGTTGCTACCATTTATACCCTGTCTGCATGGAGCGTTACAGCACTCAGGTTTTAGTTTGTTTTATTTTGGTTTTTTTTTCCCTTTACTTTTAAATCAAAGCAAACTATTTGCTACAATGTAGCAAGCAGCTGTTACAGTTTAGATAACACACGGAGCACTAAAGCTCTTAGGTTTGACCGAAAATGCAATGCCAGTTTTAAAAGACAGTATTACATTAAAAAGCAATTAGGATAGGCTGATCGTGCCCTGCAACACTTTGCACTGACGGTTGTTTACCCCCACTTCCCACCCTAGCTACTCTACTGAGCTCTAGTGAGAATAGAGGAAGAACTAAGACATTTCTTGTTCTCTGGTTACTTGTAGAACCTTGCATTGTGCTATTTTGTAGACAGCCAGTGGGCTTGTTGAATTCTTGTATTTCTCTGCTATAATAAACCACCTATATAGCAAGGTGCTGCTCGAAACTTGGATGTTTAGCTGTGCACTGTATAGACATAGGTACATAGAGCCATAACTTTCACTATATACCCAAATAGAATCCTAACCAATATGTTGTAAACTCCTCCAGTATCCCCTTTCAGTGTTACATACAGAGGAGTCTGGAACAAAGAGTTTTGCCATTGATTGTAGACTTAGATATCACCCTAACTAAAACTATGCAATACCTCCTTAGTATCACCCCCTTGTAGCCTACTATATTAATATCAGAAACCACAGATATAGACTTTCCTACTGTCTCTGTAGCCAGCTTGGTAGGAATGGGCTTCTTGAGCCAATGCAGACATTGTCTCATGTTTTCTGACAACCATCTAACTGTAAAATAATCTGATACAGTCTGAGACATGTAGTTATGCGCAGTAACTTGAGACAAGATTCTCACATCTAGCCATTACTAATACCAAACATGTTGTCAGAAATGCACAACACCATGCAACACCTGCCACACACACTAAAAAACAAATGAGTAGACCTACAAATGATGAGACTCTTAAAATGTAATCTACCCAAATCTCAAAGGCCTCCTAAACACACTAATTACAATAAGTATCCTCAGCAAACACAAAAGCACACTAACAAAGGTTCACCCACCATACCACATTCAGCCTCACCTTACAGTGTCTCAGTGTCTAAGTCCATAAGACAGACCACACAATCCAAAATTCTGGTCATAAGTGACTCCATTATGAGGCATACCAATGTCCCACTCACCAGGTTGAGCAAGTAAAAGGGTGGTGGTCAGTTGCCTATCAGCAGGCAGGATATGCCAAATCACTCATGCACTCGTGTCCTTAAACCACAAGTCCTGGTCTTACTCAGTCATAGTCCATGTGGGTGTAAATGACCTTTGATATACCTCCCTGAACTATATGAAAAGAGACATGATGGAGCTCTCGGATTATGTATCCCAGGCTGATAATGAGCCTAGCATTGATCAGCATTCTACCTTCTCCACGGAAGGTGCCAAGATGTGAACAATAGATAACTGATTTCAGTAATTGGGTTAGTTTTTAGTATTATTTGAAGGGGATGAAGTATTTGTCAGCCAGCGAAGATATGGCTGACATAACAAGCTGCTTCGCCATGGATGGTCTATACCTGCCCCCTCTAAACTTTCAAACATTCCCAAAAAATGTTATCCACCCCCAAAGTGCCTTTTTTAGGCATTTCAACCATACAACATAGCAAGACTTACCCAGGATAATCTAAAGATGTAACTGCTCAATGCCAGGAGTCTAAATAAAAAAATCCACTCCATACAAGCTCTCCTCATCATGAAGACTGTAGAAGTCTGTGTAGTTACTGAGACATGGTTTAAAGCCATGGCTAAAACCCCATCAATGCAGGGCACAATGCCTTCCACACATTTAGACCAGCTATTACAATATTAGGGACAAAAGGAGGAGGTGTTAAGTTTATATCAGAAACAAACATACCTCATCTGGTCAATTAATATGACACAGTTAAGCTTCGCCATGTAAAACTCACCATAAAGAAAGTACCATACCATATCTTTTTGAGTTATAGGTCCCCTCTATAACCCAAGAAACCGATACCACTTAGTGGATATAAAATGAGTATACACCGCTGTTAAAATGCCAGGTTTTTGTGATATAAAAAATCATTTCAAAACTTTTCCCACCTTTAATGTGACCTATAACTTGTACAAAATTAGGGGAAAAATATAAAAAGTAAAAAATGTATAATAAGCTGGCTGCATAAGTGTGCACACCCTTAAACTAATACTTTGTTGAAGCACCTTTTGATTTAATTACAGCATTTAGTCTTCTTGGGAACACACCTGCCATCACTTAGAGACTCTGATTAATCCCAAATAAAGTTCAGCTGTCCTAGTAAGATTTTCCTGACGTTTACTTAGTTGCCTGCTACAGCAAAACCATGTTTCACAGAGAGCCTACAAAGCATCAAAGGGATTTCATTGTTGAAAGGTTTCAGTCAGGAGAAGGGTACAAAAGATCTCCACAGCATTGGCTATACCATGGAACATGGTGAAGACAGTCATCAAAAACTGAAGAAAATATGGGACAACAGTGATGTTGCAAAGAAATGGACGTCCCTCCAAAATTGATGAAAAGACAAGATGAAAACTGGTCAGGAAGGCTTCCAAGAGACCTACAGCAACACTGAAGGAGCTGCAGAAATTTCTGGCAAGCACTGGTTGCGTACTACATGTGACAATAATCTCCCATATTCTCCATATGTCTGGACTATGGGGTAGGGTTACAAGCCGTAAACCTTTTCTTACACAGAAAAACATCCAGGCCTGGCTAAAATTTGCAAAACAATAAATCAATTCTCCCAAAAGCATGTAGGAAAATGTGTTGTGATCTGATGAGACCAAGGCTGAACTTTTTGGCCATAATTCCAAAAGGTACGTTTTGCCCAAAAACAACACTTTGCATCACCAAAAGAACACCATCCCCATGGTGAAGCATGGTGGTGGCAGTATCATGCTTTGGGGGTTGCTTTTCTTCAACTGGAACTGGGGCTTTAGTCAAGGTGGAGGGAATTATAAACAGTTCCAAATACCAGTCACTTCTGGCTCAAAACCTTCAGGCATCTGCTATAAAGATGAAGAAGAATTTCACCTTTCAGCATGACAATGACCTCAAGCATACATCCTAATCAACAAAAGAATGGCTTCACCAGAAGAAAATTAAAGTTTTGGAATGGTCCAGCCAGAGCCCAGACCTAAATCCAATAGAAAATCCATGGGGTGACCTGGAGAGGGTTGTGCACAAGAGATGCCCTTGCAATCTGACAGATTTGGAGCACTTTTGCAAGATAGAGTGGGCAAATATTGCCGAGTCAAGATCTGCCATGCTGATAGACTCCTACCCAAGAAGACTAAATGCTGTAATTAAATCAAAAGGTGCATCAAAGTATTAGTTTAAGAGTGTGCAAACTTATGCAACCAGATTATTGCATGTTTTTTATTTTTATATATTTTTTTTCTCCTAAATGGTTTGTTTGTTTTTCAATTGAATTGTACAGGTTATAGGTTACATTAAACCTCATCTGTAATTTAACAATAAATAAGATGCATTGCAGGGGTAGGTATGTATCTTAATTACCTCTTCTCTGGAACAAGCTTTCCATTCATGTGAAACAGAGTTCCTCCCTACACTTGTTCAAGCATAACTTGGACCAATGGATGGGGAATTGAAAATTTACACCTGGTCTGGCACTTATGTCTCTAACAGAATGAGGGAGCCTGTAAATGTGTGCCCACTAACGCCTAAGTTATATGCCTAAGTTATATATACTTCCCATGAATACCTATGGTATCAAACCCTCCAATATAATTAGGAAACATGGCTAGGCTTAAAAATGACTTTTAGGGTCATTAGCCTAGTAATCACCTATGAACCTACAAACATTGAAAATGATTTTTTACAATAATACTGTGGCTCCTCACAGATCATATTGTGTGAATGGCCTGAAAATTTTTCTTTTAGAAAATAAATGAAAATTATGGTAAATAGATCTCAAAGTAGGTGGATCTTAATAACAGTCTGCTATTGGAAATCTGAGCTGAAGTGCGATTCAGTAGAGAAGGCAAGCTGCGAATGTCACTCTTATTTATTGACTTAACTGGGTAGGTGGGCAGCTCCAAAGATTATTTTCAGCTGTGACATGGGCGAGATAGGCATTCACAAGTTTCAACAGATAATTACAATTCTTTTATCTGTACAAAGAGAAATTCAGTGAGTGTGACAATTCATTTCCAGAACAGCAATGGAGTGACATGAAAGATACAATCAAATGTTGGTGACATTGATAGTTTTCAGTTTAAAGAGAGCAACATAAAGGTTTATAGAAAGAAGAGCTTAAAGAAGAAATAGAAAACAGTATTTATGTATGTACAACACAAATCAAAAACCTGTACTGGTGCAGTTTAGAAATTACACAGTGTGTAGCTGTGTACATAGGAGCTAGTTGCTATAGGCTTAATTTGGTCATTGTCAAAACATTGCCACTTGTACTCATTGCTAAGAAACTGAAGTAGCACCTTTCTGAATGTATTCAATTCCCGCTGTTTTCAGCTATCTTGAGGTAGTGAGTTTCATGCTGCAGGTGCATGTTTTGAAAAGGCTTTTTCACTTATTGCCTTGCTGGGAGTTTTGACAAACAGATGACATGACCTATAGAGAGGCATGGGTACAGTTTATCTGCGTGTGCTGCAGTGTATAAGCTAAGGGTGGAAAATATAAGCAGTGAACTAAGTTGACATCAAACAGATGAGTAGGAGAGAGGCCCTAGCAAGTACGTTAGCCATTTGGATTTTTGTAGAGAGATGCAGTGATGTTCTCTGCACCCACTCATTATTATGAATCAGCAGATTTTGTTTGCAGTCACTTGTAAGGTGTGGACGTCATGTGTAGAGTTTGGAGCAAATAGTGGTAGACAGTATTCTGTTTTGGGCAGCAACATTTTCAGTCACAATCATCACTGGGAGAAGATGACAGTATTTGCATGTAAGTTGATGGATATGTAAAGTAAAGGTGAATTTTGGGTCAAAAGTTATACCTAGGTATCTTTGTTTAATGACTTTAGATTGTAGGTAGCACTGAGAGTCAACAATATCTGATGTGGGACAGGATTTAAGTTGTTGGTGTATCCCAGATAGCATAGTCACACACCTTTAACATTCCATACAAGCTGCATATCAGAAAGCCAGTTCTCTAGTAAACTGAAGTCTTGCTCCAGCTTTTCTTATAATTTGCTGTGTGACTTATCTGAGTGCAATATCATGATGGTGCCATATGCATAAAGTGTACAGTTAAGGGTTGGTATACTAAATGGTAAGTTGTTAATGAATATGGAAAAGATTATGGACCCAGGACTGAGTCTTGAGTTACTCCTGTTGAAAAGGTCCCATAGTTGGATAGATTAGGACTATGTATAATGGCAAAAGTTCTACTAGGTATGAAGTGAACCAACACAGTGCACTGTTGCCTATACCAAAGTTCATTAGTGTTTTAATTATAGGAATATGGTTGACAGTTTTAAAAGCACACTTTAGTCAATGAAATGAGAACCTATTAACTGTCCATCTAAAGCCTCACAAATAAAGTTATTTACAGTGAATAGTGCTATTTGTGTGCTATATTTATTGGAAAGCCATGTTGCCCATTAGGTAAGAGGTCATATTTGGCTATATATTCCATTAGTTACATAAACAAAACTCTTCCCATTATCTTAGGTAGAGGGCTAAGAAGTGAAATAGGCTTATAGCAAGAGTAACTCTAGGAATAAGGACTATTGTAGTGTGTTTTCAGGAATAAGGAATTATTCCTCTTTTAAAGATTTAGTTTAATGTGTTTTAGTGGGTTTCAAATGTGTTTTGCAGCCATTTGGATAAGCTGTGGATGTTGTGTTTACTTTTTTAACTGACCTATTTGTGCATATAGTTTCAAGTTCCCTCAGCACCAGTTTAGACAATCTAGCCTTGAAGAAGAATGGTGAAAGATCAAAAATACAGAATATTTCATCCACTTAAGTTGTATTTTGTTACCTGTGGGTTACCTGAATTGTGTGAAGTGACAGTGGTTGATATAAGTGACTTTATATTACTAAGCAGTTCTGTAGGAAAGATATTCTGTCTATTTGAGGTGGCTTGGAAGCCAGCTGTCATTGATTTCAAGATCCCCAAAAGTATTTGGGGAGCCTTTGCATGCCAATTGTATATGCGTTAGATAAGCTACATTTGCTACATTACTAGTAATACATGCTTTTTGAGGCTGTAAACAATATTTTCTTGTTAGTATTAGATGGGTTTGCTTTCCACAGTTTATAAGCATTATCGTGCTGTTTTAAGTGTTTCTGATGTCTGGAGTAATCCAAGGGCATGCTGTATTTTTTACACTTGGTTTTCTTTTTGGAAAAAGTCTATTTTGTATTTGTGTAAAAATGTTTAGTAGCATATTTAGTGCTGTAAAATGACTAAAATACTCCTTCTCTTCACTCCAAACAAGACTAAGAACCGGGGCAGGGAGATGAGCAACCTATTGGCGGGGATGTTTGAGTTGCTGCACTGATAAGTGCAATGCCATGGGACTATATATGATGTCCCCTAGGCTATTGCTTTGGGACCAATCAGTGCATGGATGATGCTCTGATTATGAGCCACATATGATCAGGTTGGAGGGTAGTTTGCATGTGTACTCTGTGTCTGACGTACAATGCCTTTACAATGGGAAAAACACTTCCAACGCCTTGTCTCATTGTACACAATTTACAAATTATTAATGGCTTTGACACTAAACCTAAACCATAGCTAAGGTGGGGTGAATGGTACAGCTGCTACAGGTGCAAGCTGTTAAGAGGAATGATCAATCAGCTGATTAGATCAGTAATGCAGAAATGGAGTATTGATAATGCATTTCAGTAATGAAGAAGTGGAGTACTGGTAATGCACTGCAGTAGGCAGACTGGGGTACTGTTAATGCATTGTAGTAATGCAGAGTGGAGTACTGGTAATGTGTTGCAGTAATGCAGATTGGAGTACTGGTAATGCATTGCAGTAATGCAGAGTGGAGTACTGGTAATGTATTGCAGTAATGTAGAGTGGAGTACTGGTAATGCATTGCAGTAATGCAAACTGTAGTACTGTTAATGCATTTCAGTAATACAGAAGTGGAGTACTGGTAATGCATTGCAGTAATGCAAACTGTAGTACTGTTAATGCATTTCAGTAATACAGAAGTGGAGTACTGGTAATGCAATGCCAGCATTCAGTCAGAACCACAATTTTGCAGTCTATTCATTCTGTTAAACAGTCACTGTTGCTGTTTAAATAAATAAATTCACACTTTTCTTGTTTTTTTTTTTAATTTATGCTTTATAGCACATCATTGTGTTCTTTTTGTGTGCTCTTATAAATAATGCCAGCAAAGTAGTTTCTTTCCTTTCTTATTTTTGCATGACCCGATGTATTCTAGTTTGATTTACCCGTGATGCAGTACTCACTGTAAGGTAAGTCTTTAACATTTTACAAGCCCTATATGCATGGAAAAGATAGCACTACTCCTGTTGGGTTGGTGTGTCTCAAGATCACAGTAATCTGACCTCAAATCCAGCTTATTAAATAATTTTGCAACTCTGATTCACTGAAGATATAAACTACTATCATAGTCAAATGACTATCTTTCTCTTTCTCTGTCTCTGTAAGTCTCTGTTGGCTACCCTTGTATCAATGCAATCTCAGTTCTGTTGGTTTCCCTGGTTCCTTGAGTGCAAAAGTGAGTGATTCTTACATTTTTTTCAGAAAAGGGTATTCCACTACGTGATGGGACTAAAGGTGTCATGTTAAGGTTCACATGCATTTTTAGTTGATAATTTTTCAGTTTTCCTGAGGCTTAAAATAGGCTATAGTACTCATTTAATATGGTTTAAATTTGTTTTCACTTTTTGTCTGTGCCACTGCTTGCTCACTGTTTATGTCATTCAGTATCTTGAGTGCATCCAGTATCTTAGTTGTATGTTTTGTGAAATTTAGATCATGCCTGCTCAACCTGGTTGACTTCTTTGCTTCAGTCATCAGAGCTGTGGATGAGGGTAAGGCAGTTCATACAGCCTACCCCAATCTGGCCAAGGCCTTTGATACCATTCCCCACTCAGGAATTATTGATAAACTCACCAAACTAGGCATCAACCCCATATCACTAGGTGGGTTGCAAATTGGCTCACAGATAGAACCCACAGTGTGAAAGTAGCGACTCCAAGTCAGACTGCCGACCAGTCACGAGTGGAGTCCCACAGGGATCGGTCCTGAATCCTCTCCTGTTTGGCATCTACTTCTCAGAAGTACAGGCCAACATGGAGGCACTCTGGCTGACCATGTTCACAGACAACTGCAAGCTGGGAGCCATTATTAACTCCTAATGTGATGTAGACATCCTACAGAAAGGACTCACTGAGACCAATGACTGGAGTTGAAACCATGGCCTTACGGTTAATGCCAAAAAATGCGTTGTCAACCCCTTTGGTAAAAACTCAGTTCCCACTAATTACCACATTGATGGGAGCCCACTGAACACTGAAGGTGTTATAAGAGATCTGGGGACACAAGTTGACAGCAACCTCCCCTTCGACTACCACATTGCCACTGTGGTCAGAAAGTCCTTCTCTGTGGCACATCCCATTATGAAGGATTTTACATCCAGGAAGAAAGAGGTCATCATCTCTCTCTACTCTTCCCTCATTAGGCCAATCATTGAGTATAATGCCCCATTTGCCATGTACTTCACTAGACACATGCAACAGCTGGAAAGGCCACAAAAGTACCTCACAAAGAGGATCCTAGGCCTTAAATACATGTACTACATGGACAGACTCAAAAAACTCCAGCTATTCTCTGTCTCATATCGTCTACTAAGAGGCGATCTCTGCTTGACTTACAAAGCCATGTCTGACCCAGCTCTGTTAGAAATGCTATATCTAACGAAATCCCAATCCCTCCACCAGAGACTGCCCATGCTCTGGAATAGACTTCCCATACATGTCAAGCAGAGCACCTCACTGGTCCTCTTCAAGAGAAATCTTGATGAGTGGATGGGAAATAGAAAGTTCACCCTGGGGATCACTCCAGTAGCTATAGTAGTGATATAGGCACTGGGAACTAATGTCAGGCAACACAATACCAGGGCACTTCTGTGAGCTAGGCTTGTAAAGCCTCCAGGGCCATTAACCTAGAACATACCTATGAACCTATGTTAATGCAAAATATTTGATTCATTAATTTCTATTTAAATGAAAATAGCTTTTGTTGCTTTGTGTTGTACCTTTGCTCTACTAATATCTTTCGAAAAGTTTATCTGTGGTTTTAACCTATTGCAAATGTTACTTGTTAATATGTTTATTGAAGCAGCTGAGTCTATCAACATCATTATTTCATTGCTCACTGTGATTACAATAACATCTGGCCTTGTGTTACCTATATGTTATATATATGTAGGCAGCCAAGGTGGTGCGGCAGTTAGTGTTGTCACCTTGCAAGAGGTTCTCTGGTGTGATTCTCGGATGGGGTGCCTTCTGTGCACAGTCTGCATTTCCTCCCTGCAGTCATGTGGGTTTTCTCCAGGTGCTCTGGTTTCGTCCCGTATTCCAAAGACATGCAATAGGTGGAGTGGACACTCTAAATTAGCTGTGTGCGTGAGTGAGTGGTATAAATGAACTACTGTGGCAGGGCTAGCCACCCATCGGTGTAAACTTTGGCTTGAGATGATTGTCACTGTTGAAGTGACACCCTGATCCCATGTGTAAATTGGGAAAAAGGGGCTGTGGATGGATATCTCTCTCTCCCTCTCTCTCTCTCTCTCTATATATATATATATATATATATATATATATATATATATACACACACACACACACACACACGTGTGTATTAATGCAAGCCTCTAAATCAGTTTTCATGAAGAATCCACTGTAAATGTCAGTACTTGTCAAGCTTCACAATAACGTCTCACAGAAGCTTTGGATTTAAAGAGATGAGTGGTTTCTCTCTGCAAGTGGACTAGCAGACAAGCCGAAAAAGTAAAGTTCTGTATGCAATTTTCCTACATGTCACAGGGGAGGAAATCATCAAGTCTTTAATGTATTCAACTTCAAGGAAGTGGAAAGAAGCAAGAGAGCAGTTACAAAAGAAAGTATTCAAATGATACAGGTTTGATATGTCCTTAACACAAACTAATGCTACTAAAACAAAAACAAAAAAATGAAACTGAAACAATCAATCAACTATAAAACACATTTATTAAAATGAGAACACTACAGGAACTTGAGTCCCAAGTGCTCAAAAAACAGTCAAAGCCACGGAGTCTAGCACCTTGTAGCTCATGTAGGCTGTTACTCAAACATGAGTTCAGGAAAGCAGGCATGGGGAGGGAGTGGGAGGGGAATTTAGGGTTAGAGAGTGGGAAGGGATTCTTAGGGTTAGGGAGTGGTCTGGAAATTTAGGTTTAGGTTGTGGGTGGAGTTTTAGGTTAAAGGAGCAATCAAAGACTTTAGCGTTAGGGAGGGGAGTGGAGGCTTTGGGTAAAGGAGCAAGGTCTCAGGTTGAGAACTGGGTAAGAGTTTTAGGGTTAGAGTTTAGGTTCTGATAGGAAATGCTTTTTTACAGCATTGAATGCAAGGAGGGCTAAATAGAAATGGGAGATCAGGCCAGTGGAGATTGAGCACTTACTTTTTTGAGCAAGTGGCAATGAGCAGGTGTGTCACTGGCTACAAACATGTGACCACCTATAGTGGACCCATCAGAACCCATACAGTGATTGCTTTCATCTCTCTGGCTTCATCAGACTGTTAAACATTAAAACTAATTAACATTAAAAATGTTTAAGAAACTTATGTGAAACTCAATTAAGAATGCCACTAATGAAATACCAACACAAATTGCCAAAATTCAGAAGTTAAACTAATGTCTTAAACCTGTAAAACTCAAATATGCATGTTATTCTTCTAACATCATTCAGTCATAGTCACCTGCTACCATTCAGGAAAACATGCCAATAATATACTCTCCTATATAATATAACATGAACATTTGCATCACTAATATCCATTGTCACATAGTCTAAAAAGTGTTTTAAAATAAATGTGTTTAAATATAGTTTTGGTCTCAGCTTCTGTACGGGGAATGTGCACATGTTTATAAACTCTTTGCTCAAGCTTTCTTGTACCTATCCATTTATAAATGTGTAGTCAGTATCAGTGGTGCAATAGGTAGCACACACACCTTTGGTGCAGGAGACTGTGGATTCTATTTCCACAGCTGGTAGATGAATTGCTGACACTGTAGTGCTGTATTTCCGAGTGTGTCATCCCTTGGATGAGATGCTAAATTGAGGTCTACTTGAGTAGCTGGTAGCTCATGTGTATGCAAAAGATTAACAACAATACTCTATGTACCAAGGAAGTGGTAAGGGATCTGGTATAACAAGTAGACTGTGACCTAAACTTTGACAACCATGTGTCCACTGTAGTAAGGAAGGCCTTTTATGTAGCGCACTTGATTAGCAAATGCATCACCTCTAGGTTTTAACCCCTCTATACTCGTCACTAATCAGGCGCATAATTGAGTGTAATGCTCCTTTTGGCATGTACCGTACAAAGCACCTGCAGCAATTGGAGAGTCCTCAGAGGTTTCTAATAAAGAAGATCAAGGACTCCAGCATGTGCCTTACACAGACTTACTAAATTCTCTGTCACTATACTCTGTATAGTTTAGACTTCCTAGGGGAGACTTATGCTTGTCTTACAGAGACAAACCTAATTAAGCTGCTGCACATCAGTAAATCAAATGGGGCTAGAGCTACCCATTCCAGGGCCCTAAATATCACCTGTGACTTGAACAGGATGTGCTGGAGGGACAGATTTGTCTCCCAGTGACTGCCATGACTTTGGAATAGGCTTCCAATTCATGTGAAGCAGAGCACCTCTATGACACTGTTCAAAAGGAACCTGGGCGAGTGGATGGGGCACCGTAAATTCTTATCGGGCATAGCACCCACAACCCTGCTGGACATGGGCAGTCATTACTAAATACAATCCTGTGTATTGACTAGAGTATCTATAGTATGACATTGGGATGAAAACGCTACGCTTGAAATGACCTCTGGATCACTAGCCTAGTACCCTCCTATGACCATATCATCGTATGATCTTATCAGTAGGCGAAGTACTCCTGTGTCCTGGCTAAATCTCCTTTAGTAGTGTACATACCACTTTGGGTTTCCCATCATAAAAACGCCACAAGCCTAGTGGGGCTGACCTGGTCAACAAAGTATAAATAAATTAAAAAGCAGATACAAACAGTGGAAAATGCTATGTAAACTACATTTTCAATATTGAATAATGAATAAGGAACAGTGAGAGTTCTAGCCACGATGTGTATCTCCTTCCAATTCCGTAAAGACTCAAACAGCAGAAACAATATAAAATCCAATGCCAGTTTATTGAAGTAAAATGATGATAAGCGCTTTTGCGTAGTACAGGCTACGCTTCTTCAGATAATTTTAACAAACACAGAAATGCATTTATATACCTGATTAGGTGGGAACATTCTTCTCTTTACAGCAATTATTCAATTATATTAAAGTGCTAGCACCAGAGAAACCTAGTTACTTGTATTCTATTAAAAACCTATTCAAAAGCCTATTCGAAAAACATATTTTATAAACAGCAATAAATATAAATGATATGATATATATATATCATACGGCTTTCAAGACTAATATTTAGTATAATAAGTTAATATATATATGTATGCTCAAAACATAGTACGCACAGTTGTCAAATAAATATATATTTCTACGTATGTACCATGTAATATACATTAATGCTAGTTGTATAAACTTGTCATTTATCTGAATAATTTTTAATTTAAACTAAGCATCTATTATAGCTCATTTTATTTCATAGTCATTTAAAACAATTTTTTATATATATATATAATTTTTTTATATATATATAAGAATTTATTATATATAAATACATATTAAAAACTCATGAAAGATATGAAAAATATGAAGAATATTAAGCGCTGAAAATATGTTTGATGCTATTACAAAAATTGAGGTATATAATGATAAAACATTGATCTATAACAGAGTGTGCATGCATATCTAGGGGATCACAACGAGGCAAAAAACAAAAAGCGAGAGCACTCAGATACATAACTACCTTGCTAAATAAATATAGGACCAATAGATATATCAGGTGCTGTCATATATATGATCAACTATAAAATCATATATGTATATAATGATACAAAATGAAGCTTAAATATATATAAACAAATAATAGTGAATGAATATACTTCTACTAATAAAATCTCATATATAAACCAATTCCAATAAATATATGTCAATACATATTATGACGTCAGAAATGGGAAATGATTACTTTCTCCCTATTAACACAGGTTTGATAGAAAGATAATTGTTGATACCAGGGGGTAAATGTGCAGCAAATTTTATTATCCAATTGAGTTCTGCCTGGGCTAACTCATTTTCTGCATTGCCCCCTCTTTTGTTTTGTTGTACTACCTGTAACACTCTAAAGCTAAAGCTATGGGTAGGACAATCTAAGATGTGTTTAGTTAACGCGTTTGTTTCATCTTTTTTACGAATGTCATACTGATGATCATATATGCGATCACGTAGTTTCCTTTTAGTCAGTCCTACGTAGAAGGCTTGACAAGCCATACAGGTTGCAAGATATATTAGATTTGTAGTGTTACAGTTGGCATAGAAGTGAGGGTGGAATGTATAATCAATATGAGGATGTTTATATATCTACATTTTAGTGATGTAACTACACCTATTACAATGATAACATGGGTAAGTTCCCTGGGTCAATAATTTGTTCATTATTGCCTTACCTTCATTATTTTTATTTTTAACATGGTGATCATTGCATAAGATCAATTTTAAGTTTTGACTATTTCTATATTGAAACCTGGGTTTATTACCCACACTGTCTCTAATGTGTGTGTGCATAGTGAGAACATTCCAATTACTAGAGACAACTATCGTCCTTTCTACACTTCACAAAAAGGTAGTCACTTTTTGTGCACTCCTCTGGTATTAAATTTGGAACAAATGACCATAGTTATATTTTAAGTTGCTGCTGTCATTCATCTACAGATCGTGCATCCTCAGTCCTAACCTCCAAAGACAGACACATTCTGCATAACCCCTTGAAGTAAAATTTGGACAGAAATGAAAAAATAAAACAACAATTTATGTTGTCAGATATGCATATGCAGCATGCCTACTTTCCTCTGCCACAGAAGATAACCAGCTGTACATTCATCCGATTACATTTGTAAGGAAAGTAAAAAAAAAACAAATACTGCTCACAGTAATGCATTCCAGCTTGTTTCTCCTAGACAGTACATTGGACCCAGATAAGCTATAGTGACATTCTGTGCACACCTCTGAGGTATGAGATTTTCAGGAAAGTTAAAAAAATAATGACTCCACTGTCTCCAGCCATCATGCAAATTATAGTGACCTTTTGGGCATACAATTTAAGTTTTACTATAAGGAAAATTAAAGAAATACTGATAACAAACTATATCAGTCTTTGTGCCCACTGCTTAGCAGGGTCAGTTTTAGACTAAATGAGGTCCTACTCAGCCACTTATACAGCCAGGAATGGCAGTCACCATAAGTTCTAAGGGTCTGTGATGCATTTTATGCCTTATTATTTTTCACTATCCTACCCTCAGGTGACAATGTATTTTGGTTAGACAGACCAAAGAAGAAAGGTAGCAATGTTGCAGTTTAATACACCAGCACACAAAACCTCTCCCCCCTACAAATTCCACTTCCATATTTCCACCCAGCTGAAATACTTATACTCAACTGTGATTTGAATACCCACAAAAAAAATTTGTCTTAGATTCAGTCTATATCCCCCAGGCGATAACATCCCAATCCTAGAAAACATACTGGCATGGTTATCAGGCAACATAACTTACAAAACTACCATTCTAGGAGATGTTAACATAGACTGGTCAAAACTTACATCTCACTCACCCACAATCAGCATAAACCTCCATGGTTTCATGCAGCTCATTATTTCCCCTACTACACATATCAACAAAAACTCAAATTCCTCCTCAAACTTAGACTGGATTCTTACCACTGATCCTAACCTATATCATAACCCCTGTACCTTACCAGACTCCCTAAGGGATCACCTCCCCATCCACATCCAAAGACATTCTTCATAAATACCTGCAATCCATGCATACAAAGACTGCCATAAAATATCATCCTTTGATGCCAAAACTTTTTGTACAAAACTAGCCTCCATTAACTGGTCCTTCCTTCATCATCCTCCCCAAATGAAGCTGCCCTGGCCTTCAACCAAATTTTCCTCGGTATACTAAATACTCTTGCTCCCTTAAGAAAAATAAGATCAAAAGCTAACCATGCACTCTGGCTAATAAAAGAGACCAGATCCCTCATGCACAAAAGAGATCGCACAAGGAAAGCCTGGCAAAAAAAACAAATCTCCTACCCTATACTAAAAATATAAGGAACTTAAGAACCTTACCAAAAAGCACATCCACCAAGACAAGAAAAAATTCTATAATACAACTGAAAACAACCACTTCTCTAACCCAAAAAGTTCTGGTCAGCTATAAATAATATCCTTCACCCAGGTAACCCCTCAACCTCAAATCCTTTCCCTAATAAATCTCCACTAGAAACAGCTACCTTACTGAACAGCTATTACAGTAATACAATCTGCAAGCTTACAAACTTAGACCAGCATTTCAACCTTCCAAACAGCTCCCTGCCCCCATCTCAAGCTATAAACACATCTTTCACTCTCAAACCTATTACCACCTCCTACATTAACCACTTCTCCTAAAACTTAAACCTTGCTCTCCGTCCACTAACAAGCTACCCCCAGTTTCTTAAGCAAGCTGCCAAATCTCTTGCCTTCCCTATGTCTATTCTAATCAATAGGTCTACTCTAGAAAGTACAGTACCTGGTATTTATTTATTTTATTTATGTATTTATTGTCATTTGTTAACCGGGTTGGTCCAACTGAGCCAAGGGCCTATTTTCAGTGGAGACCTGAGGAGAAAAGCTCAAAAATTTGGACATTTACAAATCATGCTATACTATTCCACTACACAAAGGTGGCAACTCCACAGACCCCTCAAATTTCAGACCAATAACTATCCTTTCAACAATCTCAAAAATTCTTAAAAAATGTATTCACTCTCAACTAATGAATTACCTTATCCAGGAAATCCTGCTAACACCTACCCAACATGGCTTTCGACCTCACCACAGCACCACTACTGCCTTTATATTTTTTCCTCAACCGTCGCTGAGGCTAGAGATAACAATAAACTTATATCTTGTCTTTTCCTGGACATATCCAAAGCATTCGATACTGTATCCCACTCTAAGCTACTAACTAAACTAACTCATCTTAATCTTTCCCCACCTACCCTACAATGGTTCTCCAGCTACCTTTCTAATAGACAACAATTTGTGCGATGGCTCGCATCCTGCTCCCCTTTCTTACCAGTTCAAACTGGGGTCCCCTCCTATTTAATTTCTTTACTAACCTCCTCCACTCTGCCTGTACCCAGTCTACACTTATCCAATATGAAGATGACTCTACTCTCATTTCCTCCTCCGATAATATACCTCACTGACACCCACTCACCCAAAACACTTTCATCGAAAAATGGCTAAATGATAACCAGCTAATACTTAACCCACACAAGACTAAACTCTTACTCTTCCTGCCAAAGACTCTCTCACACCATAAGTCCACCTTCACTGTTTCCTCACTAAATAATACCATTATCAAAGCTGCCCCTCTACAAAACTACTAGGGTCTATTATTGATGACCAGTTAAAATTTGACCAACACATTCATCACTGCATCAAAAAGACAGACCAAAAACTAGGACTATTATAACATAACAAAAAATACCTTAACCCTCATACTAAGGTCTTCCTTCTTCCATGCTTGCTCTATGGCGCCCCCATCCTCACTAATCTTCAAACCACTTTACTGTCCCTGCTTGAACAAACTTACAATAAAATTTCTAAATTTGCAGTTTTCAAACCTTACAAAACACACCATTGCTTGGCCTTAAAAGAACTGAAATGGCCTGAATTTCCTCATCAAATTCTTACCACTCAGCTTCAAATCAGACATTCCATAGTACACAAACCATCCGCCTGCCCATCCCTCTCTTCCATCATCTCCCAATACACACCCACTCTCTCATGGAGAAGCTCTGATCAACAACTCGTACACATACACAGACCCAACAACAACACAGACAAACTCATCTACAATCATTCTATCGCTAAAGCTTGGAACAAACTCCCCTTTGCTATTAGAACTATAACTAAAATGTTATATGTTTAAAAAAACAACTTAAATCCTTCCTCCTAAGCTCCCACTTAATTTGTCTTTCTCCCTCCTACCCCTACTTTTTTCCTTATCTTTTTTTTTTCTTTTCTTTCTTTCTGGTCCTTCTTATAGGGTTTTACCCTTGCACCACTGTAACCACAGGACATCACAATGTAAAAGTGATCTTTGTAATTATGTAAGTATCTTGTAAGTCTAGGCTCTTAACCTCTTGCTCAAATGTCTTTTATATATATTGTAAGTTTTACAACTTATTAC
Organism: Protopterus annectens; assembly: GCF_019279795.1. Classification (NCBI taxonomy): domain Eukaryota; kingdom Metazoa; phylum Chordata; order Ceratodontiformes; family Protopteridae; genus Protopterus; species Protopterus annectens. The sequence goes on along the minus strand of NC_056730.1, from coordinate 457,836,506 downwards.
TCATGTTGTTTTGTAATCCTGTATCACTTTGCTATATGTTTTAAAACATGTTAATACATTAATGTACTGGAGCTTTTCTCCTCAGGACTCCACTGAAAATGGGCCCCTGGCTCAGTTGGACCAACCTGGTTAACAAATGTTAAATAAATAAAATAAAAATAAATAAATAAACTATCCAGAAAATGTATGCATGTGTCCCACCAATATTATTTTTACACATACACACATACACACACACACACACACACACACACACACACACACACACACACACACACACACACACACACACACACACGCACACGCACACACGCACACATACATACACACGTGCACACACATATACTGGCACCATCCTGACAAGCCATGTCTGTCACAAGACAGAGAGACACACACACACACACACACACACACACACACACACACACACAGACAACCACCCACAGACACACACGTGCACACACACACACACACACACACACACACACACACACACACACACACACACACACACACATGCACACACACTGGAAATATGCCATTTTGCCTGCAACATATCATTATGGTAATGCAGGAAACCAAATTACCTGAATACAATCTGCACAGAGACAGAGAGGACATGTAGACTGTTCACAGATGGAGCCACAGCCAAGTTCTCAGACAGGGAGACAAAAGCTGTGAGGTGGCAAAACTACTCACTCTGCCACTGTAACAACAATGCATTCCTTTCTCACACATCCTGCCAGGATTACCAGAGATAGCCACTTATTGAGTGGTCTGACTGTGAATGAAAGTAAGAGAAATTATGGCTAACTTATTGCTTTTATATACACTTCAGCAGTCCCCTCCACACACACAAATCCAAGCATAAACCATAGCAATAACTCTTTTTACACTGCTTCCAGCAAACATAATGCAATATGTGTCTCTGATCCTACAGTGTCATATCAGTGATCGCTCCACACTAATCAAACAACAGCCACAGCAATGATTGCTTTAATACTGCTTCCAGCAAACATAATGCAATATGTGTCTCTGATCCTACAGTGTCATATCAGTGATTGTTCCACACTAATCAAACCACAGCCACGGCAATGATTGTTTTTATACTGCTTCCAGCAAACATAATGCAATATGTGTCTCTGATCCTACAATGTCATATCAGTGATCACTCCACACTAATCAAACAACAGCCACGGCAATGATTGTTTTTATACTGCTTCCAGCAAACATAATGCAATATGTGTCTCTGATCCTACAGTGTCATATCAGTGATCGCTCCACACTAATCAAACAACAGCCACGGCAATGATTGCTTTATACTGCTTCCAGCAAACATAATGCAATATGTGTCTCTGATCCTACAGTGTCATATCAGTGATTGCTCCACACTAATCAAACAACAGCCATGGCAATGATTGTTTTTATACTGCTTCCAGCAAACATAATGCAATATGTGTCTCTGATCCTACAGTGTCATATCAGTGATTGCTCCACACTAATCAAACAACAGCCACGGCAATTATTGTTTTTATACTGCTTCCAGCAAACATAATGCAATATGTGTCTCTGATCCTACAGTGTCATATCAGTGATTGCTCCACACTAGTCAAACAACAGCCACGGCAATGATTGTTTTTATACTGCTTCCAACAAACATAATGCAATATGTGTCTCTGATCCTACAGTGTCATATCAGTGATTGCTCCACACTAATCAAACAACAGACACGGCAATGATTGTTTTTATACTGTTTTCAAAAAACATAATACACGAGGTGACTGTGATCCTACCATGCCATATCAGTCATTGCTCCACAGTAATTAAACAATAGCAGTGTAAAGTCATAACCTTATTAATTCTCACTACACTGACCAGTTACATAAAAAACATACTTTCCATATGTTTTAGTAATTTTGCAAACAATTCTGGAGGTCCTTCTAAAAGAAAAAAATATATGTTCAGTGCTGGATCTCAAAATGGTTGTTTCTCTCCTTTCTCTTTCCTCTTTTGCAGGGAAATTAAAGTAAATGGTGCTATTGGCAACCAGCAGTATCCTCCAGGCATACAGACAGGTCACTCCAGGGAAGAAGGAATCATAGCTGTACAAACAGCTGCTATGGCCCAGTAGTGTCACTACCTCTCAACTGGCTCTGACTTTGTCTCATAATTTTTGCCCCGTCCTTCATAAAATGTTTGATTTTCTGGTAAATTATTTCAGAGTACAGTCAGTCAATAAGGGCAGACATTAAGAGTTTCATACTTCTTGTTATTCAAAAATGCATTTTGTTTCAAAACCAATTGTTCTGTAAACTTTTTAAGCGAATTAGAGTAGTATTTCAAAATTGTCCCTGATTTTGACCCTTTGTTCCTCCATTGTTTTTGGCTTTGTCCATAACTAGTAAGCAAGGAAGTTCAGAAGTACAGTAATGTCTCCCAGACTGTCCATAAACATAGCTCTTAACTCTCCCCAATTTTACAAAATCTCCTTGATTTTGTTTCATATTCTCTTGCAAAAATTCAGCTTCTGGTAAATCACTGAAGGGGAATACCATCAGTCAATAATGCCAGACATTTGAGTTGCATACTAATGCAAAACATGCTGTTTAAAAGTAAATTAGAGTACTATTTAAAATAAGATGCAAACCAAGAGCCCAAATTGCTATGTGTCTTCTTTAAACTCTGTGGGCTTTTTGGTATTGTGCCTTTATAACTGATTTCCCTTTTTGAACTCATGAACCTGTAGCCCAATCAGCAACATGGAGCGGTGGGTGCAAGCTGGCTAGTGGGGTTGTTTATTTTGGCACTTATCATTAGTGTAGCGAATGTGCCGATGTTATAACTGAATACTGCCGAGCCTGGGAAAACACGAAAAAGCCTAAATGGTCAGTCAAATGCTTCAAGAACTAGAACTTTTGCTCCCAGTACTGGAGAACTAGATGTAGGGATCCATTTTTCAGATAGTCCAGAAGAAAACAGAGGCCACAACTCTGAAGTAAATGTGCCTTGCTTCTGTTTAACCATTAATAATCATATTAGCAACAGTTTTGAAGAAACAATAAATAATATGCTTAATGCAACAGATGACCAACCCTGGGATTAAGAAAGATTACTGGCAGTGGTACATAGGACTTACCACTGGTCACAGCAATTTCTGATTCAGAGATGGTCCTATTGAAGATCTTCTATGGTGTCTGTCGAAGAACCATGGACTCTATTCCTCTGGTTTACCATAACTATTAATGAGGCATTCCAAAGGAGCAGCATATCACAATGAATCATGTGTTGTCCCCTTGAAGATGCTTGTGGTAAGTGATTTATACAGCCAAGTTATTCACAGAACCACTCAATTGCATAAATGAAACCCACCAGTCATGTTAATTAACACAGCTAAAAGTTTGTGTTCACCTATTACCTTCAAAGGAGAGGTCACATTAGAGGTAAGTATTGGGGAGTTTAATGGAAAGGTAGTGGTGAAGGGTGTAAGTGTGTGTTTTTGTGCGGGAGGGTGTGTGCATGTCTGTAGAGGAATGAGTGGTGTCAAGTCGGTGTTTGCATGTGTGTGTGTGTGTGTGTGTGTGTGTGTGTGTGTGTGTGTGTGTGTGTGTGTGTGTGTGAGTGTCCTTGAGTACAATCAATTGAGGGTGTGTGCTTGATGTAAGATGAATGCTCATGTGTGTATGCATGCATGCATGTGCATGTTTGGGCAGCTTCCATACTTCCCAACAAACATTGGCTGTAAGATAAAGGGAGCACTAGACACCAGGGACACATAAAATATTACTTCAATTCACTTAAAACGATAATGGAACAAAAGATTTAGCATCAAGAATCTCAAATGGACAGATTACAAGTAAAAAACTCTACTGTTTGGCTGACTGCATTCATCCATGAAAGGGACATGGTGGATGTAAAAGGCAAAATCATGGATGCTTTGTTATATCAGAACCAGTTTTGAGATATGGAGGTTTGTCTGTGTGTGTGTGTTTTTGAATGTGTGCATTTGTTGGGGGGGGGGGGTTGAATGAGGGGTTGCCTGTATTAATGCGAAGCATGAGCCACCAACACAGCGATTACTGCAGCAAAGTCAGAAACATGCAAATTAGCCGATTGTGAGCATCACTCAGTATGACAGTTAAAATAAACAAAAGATTATTCTGATAACATAATTTCAATAAAGATAGGAAATCCAAATGAAACAGTAAACATTTTAAGAAATGTACTTCAGAAATCTGTTAGTTCTCAGAATAATTAAAAATGCCTTGAAAATACTATCCATAACTAGATTTCCTGACAGGGACTCTAAACTGGATTCATAAAGATTGATACTAACTGTGAAGACTGATAAAGATGGATGAAGGCTGCCAGCCTAGTCAAATAGAAATTGGTACATAATTCTATCATTTGTAAATACTGTGAAATGTTGAACTTAAAACAATGTGGCAACATTGCCCTCTCCTGTAAAGAAAGCTAAGTCAAGCATTTCTTGTTGGTCCTTTGAAATTAAAATTACTTCATGCAAGTCCTTTGAAATTAAAGTTTCGGAGTCATTCCGTCTGGGCTAGCACATTCTTTCTATTGTTTGAACTTAAGGAATAATTACTCGAGTTTACATGTGGAATGTATTTTATGACTGTAAGTTTCCTGCAGGTGCAAGATAACAAAAGGGAGATGTTAAGAATGTAAATGCAGTTAATGTGTAGCCTGGGAACACCAGAAAAGTGTAAAAGATGATGTAATGTTTACCAAAACTGCAATAGCAATTTAAACAGAGAGAATCAGAAGGCATAAAGCATTTTGTCTGACTATCCAACTCACAGCACTGCCTGTTGCTCTATGTACGTAAGTTATTTTAGAAGTGTGTTTTCTTGTAGATAGCTAGAAGATAGAAATATTAGACTAAGTGTTTTTCTGTGATGTCAGAACTGTACTACTGATTTATTTTAAGTACTTCTGTGTGATCTCTGAACTTTTGACTAGCACTGACTGTGTAGTAGAAAGTATTGTCTTGTGGTTTAAATTATTTATTAAATATTTTAAAACCTTTTAACTGTGGCTGGTTTGTGTAGAGATAAGTTAAGCTCTAGAGTACATTGCATATTTTTAAAGATTATTGTAGAAAGCCACTCTAATAAGCCTTGACTGATTAGTCACACTTACCAATTGGATAATAATATTGCACAGTAATAACTGGACACCCTTTTAAGGGCCTTTGGGTAGCTGATAATATTAGCTGGGTGGTGGCAGTGATGTCTACTGTATAGACTGGGTAAAAGGGGCACAGCTGGAGAACCTGTGCCAGCCTTCCCCAGAAGTGTCTGTGTGGCTGTATAAACTCTTATCTCAAAGTGTGTGTGTGTCAGCTACTTGGGCAGGGACACTAAGCACTGGTTGGACAGAGAGGGTGCTGGAGATTTTAGCTTGCCCAGATAGGCTGAGATCTGGATCCTATAGCTGTGCCAGTGGGGAGTCTTATTGGGGACCTGAAGAGCAAAGGAGTGACCAGACCCAGACTGACTGTGATCTCTGTGTGCTCTTAATGGAAATTGCACTTTACTGTGTGTATTTGTTATCCTTTCCTCATATATGAGACGCCCTCTCTGGTGTTAGCGGTGAGGACTGAGGCTCCTTGATTGCTGGGCCAGGGCACGGGCGTCACACTAACTACAGTGTATTATGTGCATACTTAGTGCAACTTTTCTGAGTGAATAGACAGCACAAGCACTGTGGTAAGGATGTTTCTGAATTCATAAAGTGTACACAAGTACACATATGTAGTGTACACTTTGTGGTAACCCTTATGAATCGGGCCTTCTGTTTTCCAGATTTCCTAACAATCACCCGGATTTCTTGATTGTCTTGATAGTTATATTATCTGCATTTAGACAAAATCAATTGTATTCAAGATCACATGGACAAGCTAATAAAATCATTAAACCTAACCAAATGAGAGAAAAGATGATAGCAAAAATCTAAGACTCCTATTTAAGCATTGTAAAGTGAGCTTGTGATGTTCTCTATTGGCCAAAAATGTCAGAACAAATAAAGTAGTGTACATTTTGTTAAGTAATTTCCATAACCCAAATCCAAAAAGACTACTTTCACAAAATATACTAGCATTATCATGAGACGAGATTGGAACAGTTCTATTTCAGTTCACAGATGAGTAGAATTTGATTTATACTGACTCAACACTAAGTTTAAATGGGTAGTTAAAGGATACAACTGTGACTGCAGTGTTGAACAATGGCATTGCAAATGTGAAATTCCAGACATCATCATTTCAGACAGTGGTCCATAATGCAGTAGACTTAAATTCAACATTTTTGCTCAAGAATGAACTTAAGCTCATTCCAATAACCACAGAGCAACGGTCAGGTAGAAAGGATGATACAAATACACTTAAAAACTTGATGAAGAATTGTAATAGCAGTGGTAAATCAAACTGTTATTTGTCTGCACTGCAATAAATAAATACTCTGCCATAAAGAATAAGTTATTCACCAGCATAGTTACTTATGCATTATAGGCTAATAAACAAACTGTTTAGTGCTATGACTTTACTAGTTGCAGATTATAAAGGTAATGTATAATTGCTTAGAAATTAGCAAAGGCAGAAGTAATCTTACGCAAAACATCCAGAATTTTGTCAGTTTTGCAGAAAGGGGATAAGGGGAGCATTCAGATTCCAAATAATTAGATAGATGGTTGGTCAGAAGCCACTATGCTTGACCATGAAAAGAACCAAGGTCACACTCTAGAAAAGTTTAAATCTACATGTGTAGTGGAGAAATGGAAGGCACTTAATTGAGACACTGCATTCAAACTGCCGTGAGATGAGTTCAAAGCCAGAGCAGTATATTCCGAACATCATAACACCTCCTAAAGCGTGAAACAGTCTGAAGTTGCAAAAGAGGTCAGTGCTGTAAATTCTTATCAGTGTCCCAGCCAAGCTTCCCAAGAAAGCAGAAAAGAAGCTACTTGAGAAGTTAGAAAAAAGTGATGCCCAAAATTCAAAAATATGGAAGAATAATGTATACACTTATTTGCTACCTGTTTATAGAGTGCCAGCCTGTAACAGAATGCAAAGACTGCCTGCATATAATATAACCCAAATTTCAAATTGTGTTAAACAAATTTTCATACTATTGCATCATCTGTAACATGATTTCTGTTTTCTAACTAATGTACAGTAACATTTTTACCTCACTATTTATATGTATAATAAATTATTCTTGTAGGAAAATGCAGATATATGGTCTGATTCAGAAAGGTTACAGATAGATGTTCATTTCCAATTCAGAGACAGCCGTACCAAAGTATCACTCAGTAGCATTGGTGATTGTTTCAAATTCAGGAGCTCACCTTGTTATGACAAACAACAGCAGCATTCTCAAAATGGCAAAGCCTAAAGATATCTTTTAAATTAAATTTGCACTGTCACAGAGAGAAAAAATAAACGTAAAAAGAATGCTATCACCAGGTCATCAGCAGCAGAATATGATGCACTTGTGGCAGTAACTTTCAATTAATGATAAAGTAATGTGGAAACTGTGACTCACACTGTGTTGTAACACTTGAGGTTTCTTTATGCTGACAATCTTTTTTAAAAAACACACCACGAAACAGGAAGCATGACATCACAGAAAACAAAAAATATGCTGACCTTGAACATGCTAAGTCCGATGTGGGCAGTATTGCAAGAAATAACCATCCATATCCTACAACGCATACTTATAAATGTGCCCCTCCCCCAGAGTTTGCACTTCACAAATAACAGACTACATGATTAGGGACATAACTGCTGCATGTTTCGTATAACTCAATGTCACAGGCAGTAGAGTGTAACAGGCACTGTTATAGAGGTAGTAATGAACGGAAATGGTTTCCTTGCTTGTAACTGTTGGCACATCAGGGTGTTTTGGACTTAAAATTCTGCATCATGAAAGCAATGATTCTAAAGGAATTTCCTGATGAGATGAAGAGCTAAAAGATTTTATGTAAGAATGAAGGTCTGTTATAGAAGGAGACAGGCAAAATAATTACTAAATAAGAACAACTCTGAGCATCTGATCAGCACATTGTTTACCACATATTTGCATAAACAAGTTACAGTTCTTTTTTAAATAATGCTGCATTTTTTGTGCTGTCCCCTTTAGTTTCTTTTTTCCTATCCTGGGCAATCTTAAATTATATGACTGTTTCTGATTTCCACAGTGTCATCTGGAGGAAAATTTCATGCGTCCATATTTTTTTCTGTGCATCTAACCTACCTATCAAAACCATTTAATTATTTACCCTGTATCTCCCACTGTTGCCACTTATCCCTGCTGTGAATGACATTGTTTCCTGGAATTTTGTTATTTTTTTCCGAGATATTTACATTTTTAGTTATCTTTCTCCTTACCTCTCAGGGTGTAGAAAATTAACTAGTTCTTTTCGATGCTAGTGTAAAGTTCTGATATACTTCACAGCATTAACAGACTTTTAGGCAGTATATTGTTATTTAGGTCCCCCATACTTACCCGTAAAAGAAGACAATCCCTGGAATTCATTAACAATCTTGTAGGCTTTGGATATTTCCAAACACTGTTTTGTGGCCAGTAGCTGTGTTGGAGGCCATGAAACAGTACTGGGAAGCAGAAGCTGACAATGTAAACAAAACTGCTTGCTTGTAGGCAAACCTATTATGCGAGCACATGCAGACAGCTTATATGAAGTAAGGGCAGATTAAGTACAAGACATGACATCACAGAAAGATGCAGGGGACATTAAATAGGGAGAATGTGGACAGAATGCAATGTTAATAGTGCAGGCATAAGTACGAGGGAAGGGTAAATGAAGAAAACGTTAATGCAGTCAAATGGGATTATGTCACAAACATTTTAAATATAATTACTTCCATACTGATGTAATAATTATCCCTGTTCCCAATTCATGACCCACAGACATAACTAAAAATGGACACGTTAACAACAGATGTGAGAGGAACACAATGCAATGCTGTAACAAAGGAGATTTTATGTGATATTAATGTTGGTAACATGCCAAGCTGAGATAACAAGGACACTGGATACATTAGTGGCAGTTCACATAGACTGCAGTTACTGAATATAACATGTACACACAGAGAATGTAAGATAACTGACAGTAGTGGTGTATTCTCCACATCATCCTGTATAAATAAGAAAGGAATCCTACAGCTTTTGTGTCATGCACATCAGAAAGGGACATGATTTACCATTTGTTGTCATTTGGCAACCATAGACAGAGGATATATTACCTTGAAACATGTATTAGTCAAGCATGTGTTTTATATTCATATACATCCTTAACAGTAGTATAATAACATTGAACACGTATGGCTCCTCTATCTTAGAGGGAGATGCCTTAAAAATGTTGCTCTCTGACTGTGTCATAAATACGTTCTTTGCCTAACTCACTCCTGCCTAACACAGTTATCTGACAGACAGATTTTACCAGATTCAAACCCCTGCCTATCATACTACATACTTTACAGAGCTGTGTATTGACTGTGTCTGCTATATGACATAGCAATGGATACTGTTGCAAATAAATGAAATTAATGTATGAAGTAATAAAGGACATGTGAGGATAATTTGTACAATATGTTTTTGTTTAGAATGATGAAGGGGAGTATATATCAATGGTGCAATATCAATGTTTTTTGCCCAAGGAAGCTATTCCTGTTGTTTTGCACAACAATATTGTCACACAATTGAAACACACTCTATCAGTGTAGGTATGCTATACAACAATTACTGAATGTATGTGCCACAGGAGCATTCACATAATGACATTAGCAAAAACGTTTTCAATGGCAGCATATTAAAAAATGAGTTTAGAATTCTTTCCGCAAAGTAACAAGTGAGAATAATAACTTGATGCTATATTGTTTTTGTAATGTCAGTACAGTCAGATAATGCTTTCCTTTGCTAGAATGAAACAGCAAGCTATGTAAGTCACTGACTATTGACACGTGTATGACTCACATACACTACAGTGGAAGTCTTAACACAACTGTGTGAAGTCATTACATCATATAATTGTGTTGCAAACAATTTGTATGAAATAAAAAGGATGAGGAAGGTTTCTACCAATTTAATTGTACACATTATAAACATTTTGGATGTCATTCATACATAACAGCATAAAGTTAAACAATGCTTACAGTCAGTCAATGTGGATTTGAATACCTGACTATGTGACGGCAGAAACTACATGATATTGTGAAGAATGAATATGTCACAGTGCAAGTGTTGATAAAATTGTGACATATTTAGACATTTGAAGCCATGGCATCACATTACTGCTGCAAGGGATTTGTGTGACTGTACTTTATTTAAAGAATGTTGCTAAATGTTGATTTCTCATACAACATTCCCTGAAGCTAGATATATCTAAACACATGGGATGTGTAATGCAGTCATCACTGCGATGGGAGAATGGAAATCATGCACAATGTATGGATAATTCGAACATCTGCCTTACTAAGGCAACAGCAAACAGAATACTGTCTCATTTCCTCACACCACAGGAAAGGCCTTAGTAGTTCTTCCAGTGGCATCATTGTTATCCAATAAAGTATTTTTGTGCGAAAAATGAGCAGGAATTCTTGGACTAGGAATCCCCAGCTATGCATGTACACAGCCAATAGCCAGGTGACAACATTGCTACCTGCATAAACAGTCACAGTCATGCTGACACAAGTGAGTTTAAGGAGTAATCTCTGGACATCAACAGACTAACTAGGATTATCAGGTACAGAACACTGCCTGAATCATACATGCCACACAAGATGTTAGTTTCCAATTTTAATAGTGAACATTTGAATGGATAACATTACCATTGCTTAATACTGTTGTGTTCTATAAAAAGGTGGTTGATTAGCACAGTAATAATATGCAATTACACATACTATATGTATTAGAAGCCTTATCTACACAGCATGACAGACACACACATACACACACATACACACACACACACACACACACACACACACACACACACACACACACACACACACACACACACACAGACACACACCATTGTCAGATTAGAACCACCTACCTAACTAGTTACACAATCTAGAGAACACAGAAGGAATTGCAAGCACCCCAGGAGAAGTCTGATTTCTAGCAATGTGGAAATGCACATTTGTCAATATTAAAAGAGTTACTGTTTTGAACATCAGTTGTTGTGCATCACAGGTTTTCGGACAAATGCATGTGTCTGAACAGGCCAGCTTAATTGCACTGTGCTTGTCCCATGTAATTATATACTTCTCTTCAAATATCTATTTAGTGTCATTCATGTACATTGTGTTCCTGTGAGGGACATGTACCAATTTCACAGTATGGGATGTCAATGCTGATTATAAGTGTAAAACAGTGGACTGTCAATCAAGCATCCATGACAGTTCATTCTAGAATGATTGCATGCAAATAGTAACCATTTATTATGTCACTTGTCGGTCATCTTGGCTCATGCTAGCACAGTGTGCATTGACAAAACAAACACACACTTCCTAAACTGCCTTCACATAAAAACATAAAACACACACCCACCTTCACAGAGGCTCTCAATAAAAATCTACCCAAACAGAAGAGACCTCCAAGGCAGAAGTGCACTTGACCACCACAACATAACACTAATCATGAGACACATAACTCTCCTAAACAGTGTGCCACTCAACCAAAGCCCCTAAGGCAAAACAGTATGCCCAGCACACTAGTCATAGGTGACTTGATAGTGAGGCACACTGATGTCCCACTCACTAGGTTGAAAAAGGAGAAAGTAACAGTCAGCTGCCTATCAGGTGCCAGGATCTGCCACATAACACACACACTCAGGCTATTCAACAACAGGTAAAAATATGACTCTGTCATTGTACATGTGGGTGTGAATGGCCTGAGATGTACCTCTCTGGACTAAATGAAAAGAGACATGGAGGAGCTCTCAGATTATGTAGCCCAGGCAAGTATGACCCTAGCCCTGATCAGCATCCTACCATCACCCAGAATGATACCACAGTACAAGCAGAAAATGATTGATTTCAACAATTGGCTAAGTTTCTGGTGTCATTCTAAGGGGATCCAGTTTCTGTCTGCCTGGGATGACATGACTGACAGACCTCAATGCTTTGCCAGAGATGGCCTGCATCTGTCACCCCTGTGCTTCTGGATACTGGCCAAGGCTCTTGCCACCCCTATAGTACCTTTGTTAGGCAATGTTCCAAAGACCAAATTATCACTGTAACAGCTACAAATAAATGCAATCTGTGGGTCATACTGCTCAACGCTAGAAGTCTAAGTCTCAAAATGCACTCGCTCAAAGCACTCCTTAAAATGAAGAACATTGACATTTGTGCTGTAACAGAGACCTGGTTCAAGGCAGCAGAAAGCACTCCTACACTACCAGGATATAAATCATTCCACACTTTTCAGCCCCAGAACTTGGACCGAAGCTCCAAAGGCAGTTGTGTTTCCATATTCATAAAGGATGCGCACACCTCCAGACTGGTAGCACAACATAACGCATCAGAAATACTTCAAGTGGGTAAGACAGCAATTCAGGTCATAGCCTGATATAGGTCCCCAACCATGTCCTAAGACTCACACTCCATATTCCTAAGCACACTGGAGAATATTAGGGTCCAATCTTACAGTCTCATACTGGGTGACTTTAACTACCCCTCCATTAACTTGGAAAGCTACTCATGTACCAATGCACCTGCCCAACATTTCCCAGAATTCATTATTTCCAATGCCCTGGATCAGCTCGTTCTTACCCCCACTAGAGGTAGCAACATCCTTGACCTGGTCATTATTAATGTGGGCGACCGTTGTTCTATACCAATAGTCAACTCCTCCCTGGTTGGATCTGACCACAAACTAATCACCTTGGAAATCCACATCCCTCCCACACTCCACCCCCCGTAATGGTAATCACCATGAAAAACTTCTCCAAAGCTAACTCTGGGCTCCTAAAAACAGAGGTGGCTAACTTCACAGCACCCATGCAAATGGAGAAAAGTTGCATGACCGCCTAATCATACACCAATGCACTGTACTAACACGTACACAAATGCATGGATATCACCATACCCAATAGAACCAAGGCACTCTCCCCTAAAAAAGAGGAAGCCAATCTGGTGGTCCTCTGCCATAAACAAATTCTACAACAGAAGGAGGAAACTGATGTGGAATAAGGTGAAGTCCCAAAACTGGAAAAACTCCCTTATCAGTCTCAACAAAAAGTTGCGATCCCTCATCAAATTTTCTAAAGTTAGCTATGAAAACATAATTGCAGCATATAGTAAGGACAACCACAAGGCCTTCTATAGTTATGTAAAGAATCTCCACAGCAATACCCAGATTTGCTCTGAGCTACTGCACAATGGTACCTCCTATACCGAGCCAACAGATATTGCCAATATACTGGCCAACAGATTCAGTGCCAACTTTAGCCCCGCCCCCAAAGGATAAATCACAATGCCAGTAGATTGCCAGGCACCTAGTATTACTGCTGCACAGGTTAAAATAGCAGTGCCCAAGGCCAAGAATACAGCTTCTATGGGATTTGACAATATCCCTGGCTGTGTTCTGCCTGAACTATAGAGTGAGCTGGCACCTCACCTGTGTGCCCTGTTCAATCACAGCTTCACCTCAGGCTTTGTCCCTACCGAATGGTGCACTGCTACAGTCATCCCTCTCCACAAAGGAGGAGTGACCACAGACTCTGAGAACTATTGCCTCATTAGACTGATGAGTCTGATATGCAAAGCTATGGAATGCATCATCATAGACCTAATAAACAAGGATATAGAGAATCTCCAAACTCTAGATCCCACACAGTTTGGTTTTGCTCACCCTGGTTGACTTCTTTGAGTCAGTCACCAAAGGTGTAGATGAAGGCAAGGTGGTTCATACAGCCTACCTTGATTTGGCCAAGGCATTTGATACCATTCCCCACTCAGGAATCATAGAAAAACTCCCTAAGCTAGGCATCAACCCCTATATCACTAGGTGGGTTGAAAACTGGCTCACATATAGAACCCACAGTGTAAAAGTAGCTGACTCCAAGTCAGGCTGCTGATCAGTCACAAGTGGAGTTCCACAGGGTTTAGTCCTGGGTCCTCCCCTATTTGGTATCTACTTCTCTGAAGTGCAGGCCAACATGAAGGGACTCTGGCTGACAAAGTTCATAGATGATTGCAGGTTGGGAACTATTATTAACTCTCCAAGTGATGTTGACATCCTACAGAAAGGCCTCACTGAGATCAACAACTGGTGTCAGAACCATGGCCTTAAGCTCAATCCCAAAAAATGTGTCATCATACCCTTTGGTAAAAACAAATGTTCCCATGAATTACCACATCAATGGTAGTCCACTAAACACAGAATGTGTTATAAGAAACCTGGGAACACAGGTTGACAGCAACCTCTCTTTTGACCACCGCATTGCCACTGTGGTCAGAAAGTCCTTCTATGTGGCACATCTCATTACTAAGGGTTTTTCATCCAGGAAGAAAGAGGTCATTGTCTCCCTCTACTCTTCCCTCATTAGGCCAATCATTGAGTACAATGCCCCATTTGGCATGTACCTCACTAGACACCTATAACAACTGGAGAGGCCACAAAAGTATCTCACAAAGAGTATCCTAGACCTTAAACACTTGTCCAATATGGACAGACTCAAAAAACTCCAACTATTTTCTGTCTCATATCACATACTTAGAGGGTATCTCTGCTTGGCTTACAAAGCCATGTCTGACCCACCTCTGTTAGAAATGGTACATCTAAAGAAATCCCAGTCCCTCCGAACCACATGCTCCAGAGACTTCAACCTCATTTCCACAATCAACAGAACATGCTGGAGGGACAGGTTCATAACCCAGAGACTGCCCATGCTATGGAATAGACTTCCCATACATGTGAAATAGAGCAACTCACTGGATCTTTTCAAGAAAAATCTTGATGAGTGGATGGGAAATAGAAAATTCACCACGGGGATCACTCCAATGGCTCTACTCGACAGAGGCACTTGGAGCTAACTTCGGGTGGCACGATGCCAGGGTAATCCTATGGGCTAGGCTTGTAAAGACTCCAGGGCCATTAGCCCAGTACACACCTATGAACCTATGAACCTAAATGTGACACTGCACTTCTGAATAACAGTGATGGATTATGTGTGAAAAGGTTACACACCATTGGAACAAAGTTACAAGTGTAACAGTTGTAGTGCAGACATACATTAACAGACTTGAGTTATTTATATCAACATCATTGTGTAATGCAGATAGCTCAGTTTCAAATTGCAGTAACGCATACAGAAGTTATACCACCTGCTCACATAATTCTTTGTTGTAATTTTTTAACTCTCTCCCTGAAGGACAGCACTGGCAAGCTCATTTGCATTCATGCTGGCAAAGTATTAGGGAATGCATAATAGTATAGTGAGCTGTTGAGCCTAGAATGGGAATTAGCAGTAATCTATGAAGCTTCATGACAACCTTTACGCAAATAATCAGTGCACGCATACAACCATGACTGAATCTGATGGATTACAGAACAGATATGTGTTTTGGTCATGTTTCAGGAGTCATGATTTACACATTTGTCATGACAGTTGCAGTTCTTCAATCATTATATGCATTCTGCAGGTGTATTATGAAACACATGATGGATCAAGCATATTATTGATGGTAGAAACATAGCCTATGCAAACAGTTTTGAATCAAGGAGGTTTATTTGATGACACAGAAGGTGTGGGAAAAAGTTGATAGCTGGTGACAAGAATACATATACAGTCATACTAAGAGATTAGTTTATGGTTCATTTCTGCAAATATTTGTGTTGTGTTTGGTTTATCATCATAATTATTCAGGCAAGATCTGTACAAGCCAATGTTCCCAATAGGAAGCGAGTATATTAGGACAACAGCAGGTATGTTAGAAAGATGTGTAGCCCTTACACTAACAGTAGATCTGAAGTAGGAGATTCATTTGTCTGCAACCTGTGGGTTATGGATCCGATATCAGATCCGAACCGGCATGGTTTATCCAGCTATGGATCCGAGCTCTTAGCTCCTCCCCTCACCCATAATGCCCTGCTCTCCCTACATGACCTCAGATCAAGTTTGCCACGCTGGTAACCAGATTGGATCGTCTGAGCTCTTCAGCTAAGTGTTGAAAAATCTTTCATAAACGTTTTATTACCTTTTTGTAGTTAGTTTTGTGTGATTGTATTAGGTTCCCTTTAGTCTATTGATAGTTTTGGGTTAAAATTCTTTCATTTAAAACTTTATTTTAATTCCCTCCCCTCACTGGTTCGGAGTTTTGTTTGTGTGTGCTGTTTGGGGCCTGGTGTGTGTGCTAGTTTAGCACTAATTGTTTGTCTTTTCTTTTAAAAAAAAAAAAAAAAAAAAAAAGACTTTAGTTATGTCTGAAGCCCCTAAGGCAATTTTTTCGAAGTGCTCCGAGTGTGGCCATAAGCTTTCCCCTGCTGATGGCCACACTCCGTGCGTTCGATGCCTTGGGGTTGAACACCTCACGTCTGGATTGTGCAGGGTTCAACCCCAGGGCATTGAAGGAGCGGAGGTCGAAGCTGGTCCTGGCGGGACTTCTGCCCCCGGACTCGGCTTCGGCTCCCGCTCCTGTGGTGGGTACTGTTGCTACGGTCCCCTCCTCGCCTGCTCCCCCTCCTCCACCTGGGACTCAACCTCCCACTGCTGGGTTGGAGGAGAGGGAGGCAAGAAAAAAGGACCGGAGGGAGAAGCACCACAAGCGGCGGGCCGAGACCTCCGTTTCGGCCCCGCCAGCTAAGCGGGCTTCTCCTCCGGCCTCCTTGGCTGCTGGTTCTCCCCCTCCTCGGCTCCGGTCTCTGGTCTGCTTTTCACCAGGGCCTGAGGAGGAGGAGACCCGATTTCCATCGAGGCTATCGAGGAGGCACTCAAGGCCTACCTCGGTAGCCTCTTCGAGATCTACGTATAGCCTTTCCGACGCCGATCTGGACCGGATGATGAGAAGGTTCATCCAGGCCCAGATGCAGATGGGAGTGCTCCTGCCTCCCCTGGGGAGCTGACCCATTTTCAAGCCTATAGCTCCTTCTCCGACCCACTACCCGGGTTCGGAGCATTCGGAGCCGGGCAGCTTCGGAGCCGGGGGTGGGTCGGCGCCGATAGTACTAGGTACTTCGGATCCGACCCTGCCCTCGAGTGTTTTGGATCCGACCTCTCGGAGCCTGGCTCCGAGCTTCGGATCCGGGGGACTCAGTGTGCCTTCGGCGCCGTCTGTGTCAGAGCGCACTGGCCCCTCGGATCCGAGTGTCTCGGGGCCGGCTCCGATCCACTCTTCGGATCTGAGGGGGAGCCGACTTTCGGATCTGTTGGTCAAGGCTGGCTCCCCCTCGGCTTTTGATGTAGTGGAGAGGGCTCTGTTGAGGGCTTCCGGACCCCCGGCACTTGCTTCGGCTCCTTCCCGCGCTCCATCTGCACTGGGTCAGGCTTCCACCATCCAGCCACTGGGACAGCCCGCTCCAATGCCCCAAGCTGTTCCATTGGAAAATGACACTGCTTGCGTGGGCTCCTCGGACAGCCCCCCCCCGAGGAAGCACCTCGCAAGCATACGTGTAAAAGGAGGCACATAGACTCCCCTGAGTCTTTAACGGAAGACACGGATTTGGAGGAAGGGGAAGGCTCCCCAAGATCACCCCCTGAGGATGTCTCCTTTGGAGACATCATGGAAATGCTTCGCATAAGGGGTGGGTGGTCTGCCCCCAAGTCTTCCTTGGACAAGTCTGTGTTCTTGGAGGCATTCGAAGCGGGCCCATCTACCTCTTGGGTGTCCCCTCCTGCCGACCCCCTGGTGGACCTTATTACCACCAGGGTGTGGAAGGAACCAGACACCGTGGAGCCAATCCCCAAAAGGCCAGACCGAATCCTTAGCCCCCCTGCAGACCATGCCCACTGGAGTAAGGGGCCTCCGGTAGATGCCATGTTGACGGCAGCAGCCACCAAGAGGGAACTCACCCAGGAGAGTCCCTCAGTCCATCCTCCGAGCAAGGAGTCTCGGATGATGGACCGCTTGGGGAAGCGAATGTTTAGTTCAGCGACCTTCTCAGTGAGGGCGCTCAACTACCTGGCACATGTTATCAGGATGCAGCATGATCTTATTAAAGAATACACTGCATCCCCCCCAGAGTCCATGTCGGAGGAGGACAAACTTTTGCACTCCACCCGTATGGCCACTCTTCGGTCCGTGACGAATACCTCTATGCGGTTGCTGTCCCATGCTACTGAGGGAGCCGCTAGAGCTGCAGGAGTAGGCCTAGTCACTAGACGCCAGGCCTGGCTCTGCCATTGCAATTTCACGGAGCCCTTCAAGGCGTCCTTCGCGAACGCCCCCTTTGATGGTTCTGCCCTTTTTGGCAAAACTGTTCGCGACACCTTGACCCAGAGCGAAAAGGACAGGAAGACGCTGTCTGCCGTCGGAATCTGCTTCTCTGTGCCCCAGAGGTCCTACTCTAGGAACCAAAAGGGCCAGAAGAAGATGTGGTTCTGGAAGTTGCAGCAATCCCAACCCGCTCCGGACAACCAGTCCTTCCGTGGCAGAGGAGGACAGGGAGGACACCGCCCCGGGGCAGAGGGGCTCCCAGGAACTTTGGGTCCAGAGAACCTTTCTCTGAATGGCCCGTGCAGCAGCCCTGAAGGGTTGCCTGACTGCTCCACTCTGGAGGCAGTCGGGGGACGTTTTTCGGAGCACCTAGCGGCATGGGAGTCCATAACATCAGACCGCTGGGTCCTCCGCATTATATCCAGAGGATACAAGATTCCCTTTCATCACATTCCAAAATTAAAATCCCTCCCTGACGTTCCACCCAGTCAGTGGGAGGCCGCTTCGGCAGAAATTGGCCATCTGCTGGGGAAAAGAGCCATCCAGCCCGTCCCCCCAGACCAGATTGGATCAGGGTTCTACTCCAGGTTCTTTTTAGTGCCAAAAAAGACGGGGGACCTAAGACCAATTTTAGACCTGTCCCTATTAAACCTGGCAGTTCCCAAGGAGAAGTTCTGGATGGTCACCTTGCAATCCATCCTCCCCCTTCTGGGAGAGAATCACTGGATGTGCTCTATAGACTTCAAGGATGCATACTACCACATACTAATGGACAGACATTCCAGGAGGTTTCTTCGCTTCCGGCTGGGAGCCAGTCACTACCAGTTCAGGGTCCTTCCCTTTGGTCTCACCACAGCCCCCAGGGTGTTCACCAAAGTATTAGCAGTGGTTGCGGCCCACCTGAGGCTTCAGGGGGTGCAGGTCTTCCTGTACCTGGATGACTGGCTTCTTACCGCCCCAACAAGGCATCTACTATCATTGGCGCGAGACTCCTTTCTTCATCTAGCTCCCCGCCTGGGCATCACGATAAACATAGCAAAATCCAACCTGGCCCCTACTCAGTTGATAGATTTTATAGGTGCCAGGTTAGACACAAGGGAGTTAAGAGCCTTCCTCACAGCTGACAGAATTCAGAATCTGCGACTCCAGGTGCAGGCCATCCTCCACTCCAGCTCAGTTCCGGCGGAATTGGTCCTGAGGGCTCTAGGGTCCATGGTGGCAGCGATATCTCTTCTTCCACTCGCCAGGTTCAACATGCGGGTCCTTCAGTGAACACTTCAAGTTCAGTGGTCTTACCGTGCTCTACCTCTGCATCATCCCATTGTGATCAGCAAGGCTTGCAATTGGTCCCTCTTGTGGTGGCTCCACTCACAGGATCTCCACGGAGGCCGCCCCTTTTGTGCTTCTCCCCCTCTCGCCACGGTAACCACGGACGCCTCCCGCCTTGGGTGGGGGGGGCATTTTGCAGGCCGGACGGTCCAAGGCACGTGGAACGACTCAGAGACCTCCCTGCATATCAATGTTCTAGAGATGAGAGCAGTGCTCTTGGCGTTGCGAGTACTTCAGGCCTTTCTTCCCCTGGGAACAATTGCGATTCAGTCAGACAACATGTCGGTGGTCTGGTATATCAACAAACAGGGAGGAACCAGGTCTTACCCTTTACGTCGAGAAGCCATGAGAGTGTGGGAATGGGCGATCTCCACCAACCACTTTCTCATTGCAACGCATATTCCGGGTCGGTCCAACATCCTTGCGGACAAGCTCAGTCACACCATTCTCTCCCCGTACGAGTGGTCTTTCAATGCTCAAGTAGCGAAACGTATCTTCGCATGGTGGGGAACTCCTTGTTGCGATCTCTTTGCGTCTCCCTTAAACACCAGGTGTGACAGTTTTTTCGCTCTAATCCCTCCTCCAGGGGATTCCCCGAGAGATGCTCTGGCGCATGCTTGGCCTCCCGGTCTTCTTTACGCTTACCCCCCTTTGCCTCTGATGCTCCAAAATTCTTCGGAAAGCCTCTCGGTTGGGGTGCAGTATGATCCTCATTGCCCCATTCTGGCCTCGACAGATCTGGTTCCCTTACCTAAGGTCTCACTCGGTGAATCCACCTTGGATTCTAGATCCCATTCCGGATCTGATATCGCACCCATCGAACCTACCAACTCCGAATCTGGACAACCTGAAGCTAACTGCTTGGCTGCTCCAGTTCCACTCCTAATTAGGACTCCCGGTATCTTATCCCCCATTAAGGCCTTCCTGGTAGCAGCTCATAAACCATCTACCAGGAAAGTTTACCACAGTAAATGGAAACGATTCTCCATTTGGGCGGAGCGGCAAGGTCTAGATCCCTTCACGGTTCCCCTTCCTCTGGTGCTAGACTTCCTAACCACTCTTTTTAATGATGGTGCCAGTAGTTCCATGGTCAAAGTGCAGCTTGCGGCCATTTCTCACTATCATGTTGGTCATGACTCTGGACCACTTATGTCTGCCAAATTGTGTAAAATCTTCCTAAAAGGCACCTTTCTCCTTAGACCCCCTATCAAGCAAGCGGTTCCTCCATGGGATCTTTCTTTGGTTCTTCAGGCCTTGACCGCTCCCCCCTTCGAGCCTGCGGCCACAGTAGATCTTAAATTTTATCCCTCAAGACTGCTTTTTTAGCAGCCATTACTTCGCCAAAAGAGTTTGAACTTCAAGCCTTATCCATGAAGCCTCCTTACTTGGTCTTCCATCCGGACCGCGTATACCTCAGGACCAATCCCTCCTTTCTTCCTAAGGTAGCTTCAGAATCAAACATTAATCAGTCCATTAACCTCCCTGTTTTCTTTCCTAAATATCAGAACAAGGGTGAATACAAGCTGCATTCCTTGGATGTTCACAGGCAGCTTCGTTTTTATCTTAACAGGACAGCTGGTCATAGGCAATCCGACCAGTTGTTCATTTCCTTTGCCAAATTCAATCTGGGTAAGCCAATTTCCAAAGTCTCCTTGTCACGCTGGATTTCGCAGTGTATTCTTTTAGCTTATCAAGCTTCTGGGAGGCCCGCACCAGAGGGAGTCCATGCCCATTCGACCCGGTCAGTTTCTACCTCAGCGGCCTTTAAAGCTAGGATTCCTCTGGATGACATTTGTTCAGCAGCCACTTGGGCTTCATCTCATACCTTTATTTCTCATTACAAGCTGGATATCACATCTAGAGGGAGAGCATCCTTTGGCTCCGCGGTGCTCCGGAATATCCTTCCATGACGGCCGCCCAAGATTCAGGTAGCTGAGGACTCTGTCCCACAGGTTGCAGACAAATGAATCTCCTACTTCAGATTTAGAAGTTATGTACTTACCATAAAGTTCCATCTGAGAAGGTGGATTCATTTGTCTGCAACCATCCCGCCCTCCTATCCCCCTGGCCTTGTCAGTTTCCTGCATATTATGTGTTACCCTTTTCCAGGGTATTTTGATTCAGGGCAAACTCGATCTGAGGTCATGTAGGGAGAGCAGGGCACTATGAGTGAGGGGAGGTGCAAAGAGCTCGGATCCATAGCTGGATAAACCATGCCGGTTCGGATCCGATATCGGATCCATAACCCACAGGTTGCAGACAAATGAATCCACCTACTCAGATGGAACGTTATGGTAAGTACATAACTTCTAATTATCAAAGCATTCTGGAACACTGCTGTATACATCTAGAATCAAGCCTTGACAATATTCCAAACAAATCTACAACCCTCAGTATTATCTAACCACACCATACAGGAACTCCTACTTCATGAAGTATAAATATGGCAACAGACTGAAGTAAAGGAGAATGCATGTATTACTCCATTGCCCTCAAGGCAATTGTAAAATCCCATAACATGTACATGTGATTACATCCATTAACAAATAAATATGAACCAAGATAAAGTGATGATACAGAAGTGGAAGCACATAGAGTCATGAAGACAGTAATAGACACACAAAGAATGCTGATTTTTTTCTGGGACATTTTCAACATCTTTAAAATGTGTTTTTCCTGATAAGTAATCTACCGTACTATGTACAATCAAGTGTTTCTAATAGGGAGAAGGCAGGGGGTGGAAAGTCTAACCATGACTGAGTCAAAAGCAGGATAATGGTGGGTTACTAAAATATGTAAATAATGCTTTCACACAATATTAATATAATTAAAACATTAACTATGACTTTCTCATATTTGTGGAGTTGAACCTTGATACTAAGCCAAAAGAATTGCATAGACATCTGAATTAAGTCAACGTTTTAGTATTTTGAATAGACAGTCACAAAACAATGAGGCAAGGAGGAATGTAAGCATCAGGATTCATTACAATAATGAGAATTTTAACAGTACAGAAGGTTTACACTACAACCAGAAGCATAAAACATGATCCAATGCAGAATAGAGATGTGTTATGTTAAGTTGTTATGTGATTTACATGTTTGTCATGAAGGTATGAATATTTGGGAAGTGTGACATCCCCACACTGGGCCAGTAATCAATGAGCCTGAATCCTCACCACTGATACTGGATAGGGATGTGCACTTGAAATACAAATGAATACACTCAGTATTTCCAGATCCAGCTCTCTGCCTCAAGTACAGTTTCCCTTAAGAGCACATGGGGAACGCAGTCAGCCCAGTGTCTGTATTTCTCGGTCTCCCTCCTGGTCTCCAATAAGACTCCCCACTGGTACAACTGTAGGGTTAAGTCCTCAGTGGAGTGTCCAAGCCAAGTTCTCCAGCACCCTCTCTGTGAAACCAGTGCTGTGTATCCCTGTTCCAAGTAGCTGACACACACACACACACACACACACACACACACACACACACACACACACACACACACACACACACACACACACACACACACACACACACATACACACACACACACACACACACACACACACACACACACACACACACACACACACACACACACACACATACACCACACCTGGGAAAGGCTGACACAAATTTACCTGCTGTGCCCCCTTCTGCCCAAAGTATAAGGTAGTTATCAATACCACCAGACAATCCACAATCAGCTACTCTAAGGCCCTTAACATAGTGTGTCCAATTATATGGTGTAATATTAATACTAATACAAATGGTAGTAGTTGACCAAGACAGTCAGGCCTTCATGAGTGGCCTACACAGTGTCACCAAATAAATATAAACACTCTCAAATGTTAAATACTTTCTAAAAAGGCCATCCACAATAAAAGTTTTAAATATATTTAATAATAAATAATAAAAGGGCATGAAAATGCTGAATATATATTTCCAGTAAACCACAGTATTCAACTCAAAGGAAATATTGAAAATAGCTTTGATGGACAGACTCAGACAAATTAAAAAAATATATCTAAACTAAGTTTCACTATATTTTCCTGACTGAATCTAGGAGAATTACTATTCCTTACTTACTTACTTACTAGAGCAAGGCAGATGATGTGGTGGATGACCCTTTGTGTTGTCAGCTCTAAGAAAAAATACTCACTACTGAGAGGTTTCTCTTTGTAATATCTAAAATTTTCAAGATGGCTGGCAGAATGACCTCATCTGGTCACCTGACTCTAGGTTCTCACAGTGTTCCTCTTTGAAGCTTGAGACAGGATGTTAGCATAGATGTGATAAGATGCATATCTAAAGTTTTGCTAATGTTTATGGCAGTGCCTGGTGCTTTCCCTCTTTTTAGTGAGCTAATGAACAAAGGCTTCTTCTAGGTCCTATTCAGAGCTGTGAGATAAGCACTTCCATGGCCCAACAAGTGCTCCAATTAACAGTATTTTTCTTAAAGTAAGAAGTAAGCTACCTGTTTAATCGCTTTTACTCCACAGTCCTTTGTTAATATATATACATACAATCTCACAAGTATAGTCCTTCTCTATCCAGCAGGACCCACTGTTGATACATTTTTTAACACTAGTAACTTTATAAACACATTTTGATTTTCAAACACCATATAATTCTAATACATTTGTAACATAAGCATTTGTACAATTCAGTTTGATATTCAAAGGACATATCATTCTTTACAGAATTCCAGATAGCTATATTGGCACTAGCCCATATCATCACAAGCAGCATGCTTCCTAACAAAATTTGCAATTGGAACTTCATATGTGGTGTACATTCAACTCTTCAGCCTGTTCAATAGATTAGCCTGATGGCAAATAGCACAATGAGGCTAAGCACAGTAGGGTGAAGGGCAGCAAAGTAATGCAACCAAAGTCAAAAACTCACAAGAGTTTGCCTTATACTATGTACCTCCATTTCCCTTAAGTAATAGGTGCTGCTCAGCACCTCTCATAGTGCAAAGGCAGAGGAGACTGATGACAAGGAAGGGTGAAGATTTATAGACAGGGGGAGAGGAAGGCAGAGTCCAAAAAGTTTAAGACAGAAGCAGGATAATGGTGGGTTACTAAAATATGTAAATAATGCTTTCACACATAATATTAATATAATTAAAACATTAACTATGACTTTCTCATATTTGTGGAGTTGAACCCTTGACACTATGCCAAAAGAATTTTGTAGACATCTGAATTAAGTCAACGTTTTAGTGTTTTGCATAGACAGTCACAAAACATTGAGGCAAGGAAGAATGTAAGCATCAGGATTCATTACAGTAATGAGAATGTTAACAGTACAGAAGGTTTACACTACAACCAGAAGCATAAAGCATGATCCAATGCAGAATAGAGATGTGTTATGTTAAGGTGTTATGTGATTTATACATTTGTCATGAAGGCATGAATATTTGGGCAATGTGATGTCCCCACACTGAGCCAGTAATCAATGAGCCTGAATCCTCACTACTGATACTGGATAGGGATGTGCACTTGGAATACAAATGAATACACTCAGTATTTCCAGATCCAGCTCTCTGCCTCAAGTACAGTTTCCCTTAAGAGCACATGGGGAACACAGTCAGCTCAGTGTCTGTATTTCTCTATCTGTCTCACTCCAAGTCTCCAATAAGACTCCCCACTTGTACAGCTGTAGGGTTAAGTCATCAGTTGAGTGTCCAAACCAAGTTCTCCAGCACCCTCTCTGTGAAACCAGTGCTTTGTATCCCTGTTCCAAGTAGCTGACACACACACACACACACACCTGGGAAAGGCTGGCACAAATTTACCTGCTGTGCCCCCTTCTGCCCAGAGTATAAGGTAGTTATCACTACCACAAGACACTCCACAATCAGCTACTCTAAGGCCCTTAACATAGTGTGTCCAATTATATGCTGTAATATTAATACTAATACAAATGGTAGTAGTTGACCAAGACAGTCAGGCCTTCAGGGGTGGCCTACACAGTGTCACCAAATAAATATAAACACTTTCAAAGGTTAAAAACTTTCTAAAAGGGCCAACCACAATAAAGTTTTAAATATATTTAATAATAAATAATAAAAGAGCATGAAAATGCTGAATATATATTTCCAGTAAACCACAGTGTTCAAATCACAGGAAATATTGAAAATAGCTTTGATGGACAGACTCAGATAAATTAAAAAAAAAAAACAATATCTAAACTAAGTTTCACTATATTTTCCTGACTGAATCTAGGAGAATTACTATTCCTTACTTACTTCCTTACTTACTAGAGCAAGGCAGGTGATGTGGTGAATGACCCTTCTTGTTGTCAGCCCCAAGAAAAATACTCACTACTGAGAGGTTTCTCTTTGTAATATCTAAAATTTTCAAGATGGCTGGCAAAATGACCTCATCTGGTCACCTGACTCTAGGTTCTCCCACTGTTCCTCTTTGAAGCTTGAGACAGGATGTTAGCATAGATGTGATAAGATGCATATCTAAAGTTTTGCTAATGTTTATGGCAGTGCCTGGGGCTTTCCCTCTTTTTAGTGAGCTAATGAACAAAGGCTTCTTCCAGACATGCTGTCTCTGGTCCTATTCAGAGCTGTGAGATAAGCACTTCCATGGCCTAACAAGTGCTCCAATTAACAGTATTTTTCTTAAAGTAAGAAGTAAGCTACCTTTTTAACCGCTTCTCCTCCACAGTCCTTTGCTAATATATATATATATATACACACACACACACATATATATATATATATATATACATACAATCTCACATATATATTCCTTTTCAATCCATCAGGACCCACTGTTGATACATTTTTTAACACTAGCAACTTTATAAACACATTTTGATTTTCAAACACCATATAGTTCTAATGCATTTGTAACATAAGCATCTGTACAAATCAGTTTGATATTCAAATGCCATATAATTCTAATACATTTGTAACATAAGCATTTGCACAAATCAGTTTGATATTCAAAGAACATATCATTCTTTACAGAACTCTAGATAGCTATATTGGCACTAGCCCATATGATCACAGGCAGCATGCTTCCTAACAAAATTTGCAATTGGAACTTCATATGTGGTGTGCATGCAACTCTTCAGCCTGTTCAAGAGATTAGCCTGATGGCAAATAGCGCAATGAGGCTAAGCACAGTACGTTGAAGGGCAGCAAAGTAATGCAACCAAAAGCAAAAACTCACAAGAGTTTGCCTTATACTATGTACTTCCATTTCCCTTAAGTAATATGTGCTGCTCAGCACCTCTCATAGTGCAAAGGCAGAGGAGACTGATGACAAGGAAGGGTGAAGATTTATAGGTGGTGGAGAGGGAGGCAGAGTCCAAAAAGTTTAAGACAGAAGCAGAATAATGGTGGATCAAAACAATATGTAGATGACAGCTATACATAGAATACTGTACTAATAGCAGCCAATAACAGTTTGCTAATGCCTGGGTGAGAACCTCTGAACAAATGCAAAAATCAGTTTGTAGAACTGAGCATTATCTTATCACACCACAAAGGAACTTTGAACAACACAGTTGAAGGGACAGTGTCAACTTATTAAAGCAGAAGGGGTGAACAGAGAGAGATGGAGAAAGAAATAGCAACTGTGTTCTTTATGGTACATTTAGGACCATCTTTATGGTATGTTACTCTTAGGTATTTCCTCATTATTAAACTCTCATGGTCTATACAGTACAGTGCTTGCTATGGGGAGCAAGAAGGGGTAGGACAGTCAAATCAATACTAAGACATAAGCAGGATAAGCATAGTTTACTAGGTTTCTATGTTGGGGATAGAATGTTTTTGCAAATGCTTTCTTCCTGCACTATTAAAATGGTATGTTAATGAAATGGTTCAAGTGCAGATAAGTACAGATGTTTGCAGTTAAATATATGATAGGAATCTAAAACGTCAGGAAATATCTCTGGATGTTGTACATATCCACAATGTATAGCACCATGTGTGTGTGTGTCTTAGATACAGTGTATACACTGGATATAAAAAGTGTACACACCCCTGTTAAAATGCCAGGTTTTTGTGATATAAAAAAATGAGACCACAATAAATCATTTCAAAACTTTTCCCACCTTTAATGTGACCTATAACAGGTCTATATTAGATACTCAAAGTTACTGAACTTCAAATACGATATGGTCGACACCATATCATCGAAGTTCAATAACATCGAATACCTAATAAAAAACTTAAAACATGACAGGAAGCACAACTACTTGCTGTACCCCCACACCCTCCGCTACTTAAATATACCAACTCTGAGATCTCACTACAGAGCAGTAAAGGGAAATATTCCCTTTCAGCACGGTAGTGCGATCTCTCAGTTGGGACATTTAAAGAGCGGGGGGTGTGGGGGATGCAGGGGGGCTTGTTTACTTACTTTTTGTCCATTGTTTTTTTTTGGGGGGGGTTGTGTTCAAAATTATAAAACTTTGAACATACAACTTCAATCTTGTGGTGTTTGAAGTTTTATACTTTCGATCACGTAGTAGGAACCCACCTATAACCTGTACAATTCAATTGAAAAACAAACAAATCTCTTAGAGGGAAAATATAAAAAATAAAAAACATACAATAAGCTGGTTGCATAATTGTGCACACCCTTAAACTAATACTTTGTTGAAGCACCTTTTGCTTTAATTACAGCATTCAGTCTTCTTGGGTACACACCTGCCATCAATTAAAGTGACTCTGATTAATCCCAAATAAAGTTCAGTTGTTCTAGTAGGATTGTCCTGACATTTACTCAGTTGCCTGCTACAGCAAAAGCCATGGTTCACAGAGAGCTTACAAAGCATCAAAGGAATCTCATTACTGAAAGGTATCAGTCAGGAGAAAGGTGAAAAAAATTTCCACAGTATTGGATATACCATGGAACACAGTGAAGACAGTCATCAAAAAGTGGAGAAAATATGGGACAACAGTGACGTTGCAAAGAACCGGACATCCTCCAAAACTGATGAAAGGACAAGATGATAATTGGTCAGGGAGGCAGCCAGGAGACTTACAGCAACACTGAGGGAGCTGCAGGAATTTCTGGCAAGTACTGGTTGTGTACTACATGTGACAACAATCTTCCTTATTCTCCATATGTCTGGCCTATGGGGTAGGGTTGCAAGTTGGAAGCCTTTTCTTACACAGGAAAACATCCAGGCCTGACTAAAATTTGAAAAACAATACAACAAGTCTCCCAAAAGAATGTGTTATGGTCTGATGAGACCAAGGGTGAACGTTTTGGCCACAATTCCAAAAGGTACGTTTGGCTCAAAAACAACACTTTGCATCACCAAAAGAACACCATCCCCACAGTGAAGCATGGTGGTGGCAGTATCATGATTTGGGGTTGCTTTTCTTCAGCTAGAACTGGGGCTTTAGTCAGGATGGAGGGAACTGTGAACGGTTCCAAATACCAGTCACATTTGGCCCAAAACCTTTAGGCATCTGCTAGAAAGCTGAAGATGAAGAGGGATTTCATCTTTCAACATGACAATGACCCCAAGCATACATCTAAATTAACAAAAGAATGGCTTCACCAGAAGAAAATTAAAGTTTTTGAATGGCCCAGCCAGAGCCCAGACCAAAATCCAATAGAAAATCTGTGGGGTGACCTGGAGAGGGTTGTGCACAAGAGATGCCCTTGCAATCTGACAGATTTGGAGCACTTTTGCAAGAAAGAGTGGGCAAATATTGTCAAGTCAAGATCCGCCATGCTGATAGACTCCTACCCAAGAAGACTGAATGCTGTAATTAAATAAAAAGGTGCATCAAAGTATTAGTTTAAGAGCATGCAAACTTATGCAACCAGATTATTGCACGTTTTTTATTTTTATAGATTTTTTTCTCCTAAATGATTTGTTTGTTTTTCAATTGAATTGTACAGGTTATAGGTCACATTAAAGGCAGGAAAAGTTTTGAAATGATTTACTGTGGTCTCATTTTTTTATATCACAAAAACCTGGCATTTTAACAAGGGTGTGTACACATTTTAGATCCACTGTACATCACCAACTCAGTTACTTTTTGAAGTTAGTACATGTGTGATTTTTACAGATTTATATGATAGTTTGCAGTACATTTATTACATTTGCATGCATGCTTCTGCAATGGTTAGGATATAGTATGTGTAGCATTAGTGCATGTCACACAGCTGATGGGGAGTCGTCAATAGGTGCAGTTCTGCTCTACTTGCAGATGAGTCACAGAAACAGATATGGCAACTTCTCTACTAGGAAGATTGAGGTCATACCAGAGCTCTTGCAGCAGAATGCCAGAAACCTGCTTGGATGGATGGATGGATGGATGGATGGATGGATGGATGGCACATTGTGGAGGACATGAATGTGGCATGACATCACCAACATGGTGGGAGAAGGTGAGAGTGGATGTAATGTGTAACACCAGAAGGAAAATAGTATCTACAAGAGACATTTTAAGAGTCGGCAAATGAACTATCCAGTAAATTGTCCTGTTTTGCTAATGTTTTGTATACCACATAATATTTCTGTCTTTACCAGACAACTAAACTACACTCAAATTGAACTTATCAAGTTAACTTGTAGAAATTTACTGTAAACAGTTTTCTTCCTAAGCAGGCTTTCCTGAATTTAGTCTACAACTAGCCCAGTAAAAATACTTTTCAAGCTCCTAACAGAAAAAAGAGCTAGCATGATGGAGGTAGAGGTGTTATATGGGCTTAGATTCAGAAAGGTTACTGACTGTGTTAAGCCCTTTTAGTGCTAGTGGTATAAACAACCTAGTGGCCCAACTGCTGAGCTTACCTGAAAGCACCACAGTGGGGTGTCTCTCTGGTCTACCAGAAATACTAATGAGGCATTTTGGGGGAATGGCATATAGTAATTAATTGTTCTCACTCTAAAACATATGCATAATCTATTAGTAAGAGCAAAACTTTACTCCAAATTAAACAATATTATAAAATTATTACATGATTGCATTAATAAGACAGTATCTGACATAGTAGATATTCTAGATGCTTTTAGGTTTCATTACACTAAGCATTATAATTCCAATAACTTAAACAGTAATGCAGTTGATGAAGCGCTATCAACTCTTAATTTAGAGGTAATCCCAGATAATCATAGAATAAGCCCTGAGAAGCAAATATCCCTAAATGAAAATAAAGCCCCTAGTATAGATGGCATCATCATAGAAATCTACAAGTTATCTCCTGCATCCACTATATCTTTACTTCACAAAACCTTGATTGAAGTACAATTTAAAAATATGATTTCCCCTTCCTGGAGATATTCCCCGATTACTCTTATTCTTAAAACCAACAAAGATCCACAACTATGCAAATCATACAGATGTATTTCTCTTTTAAATAATGACTATAAGGTTTTCATGTCCATACTTGTTGACAGAATGAACACTTCACTTTCAGAAATGATACATGATGGCCATACTGGATTCATGTACAAAAGGCATACTCAAGACAATATTAAAAGAATCCTAACTCTTACTGAATTTGTAAACAGACAAAATGAAGAAGCCCTGCTGGTCAATTTAGATATAGAAAAGGCCTTTGATTCTGACAACTGGGACTATCTTTTTGGAATGCTAAATGCATTAGCATTTCCATCATCTTTCATCTCGATGATAAAAGCAATCTACAAAGACAATGTAGCTTATGTCAAACTGGGTCCTTTTTACATCAAAATATATACCCATAACTGAAGGTACTAAGCAAGGTTGCCCATTATCCTTTATTTTATTTGCCTTTGTTATAGAAGTATTAGCATCCTTAATAAGAAATAATACAAAGATTAAAGGTACTAACATTTATATCCAGTATAATTCTAAAATACCTCTTTTGCTGATGATATCTTACTTACCTTATCTAACTCAGATACAGAGCTATTTGAATTAGATGCAATAATAAATGATTTTCAAAAATTTTCAGGTCTTCATTTTAATAAACAGAAATCTAAACATATCATTCTTAATAATAAGAAAAGAATTCGATCAGTCAATCAAAACATTACTGGAGAACAAGTAAGCTCTCTAAATTATTTAGGAATAGTCCTGAGTAACACCATTGAAAAGACAAAATAAATTAATTATAAAAATATAATCTCTTTAGTAAATACTGATATAAATAAATGGAATATAATATGTTCTTATCTTTAAAAGATAGGTTACAGTTGTTAAAGATGACTCTTCTGCCAAAGATCCTGTACATTGTTTCACTTCCATTTCTCCTGGAAACAAATTAATTAGAGACATAAATAAAATATTAATTTTTTTTATGGTATCGTAATAAGAACAGAATTGCTTATATACAGCATATTAGGCTGTGGGAACAGGGTGGCATAAAGTTTTCAGACATTGACACCTACATCAAAGCATCATTAGTTAAGGATGTTTTGAACTGGATTGACCCAAACTATAGCTCTAATTGGAAATCCCTACATTTAGCTATATTATTAAAAGAAAATATGCTACTATAAAAAAATTTTTCAGTAATCTTTCAAATACATTTTGGCATTTTCTTTGTCATTCCATACAATATAAAAAAACCTAAACAATTAAATCTTGTAAATAACATCTTTAATAACTTTAGGAAAATTGTAAACTCTGATGCAGAAATTAAAATTTGGCTTGACTTATTGGTTCCTTTTAAAATTACAAAGAATTTGTCAGATAAGCTAGATTTTAACCTTCTTAATGAATGGGAGAGCAAACATTTTATATGCTGGAAACATTGTATTAAAGACCTAGAAATATTACACATGCAACAAATTATCAAGGAATATAATCTGTCATCTCAAGATTGGTTACTACTGCAAAGGTTCATAGGTTCATAGGTGTGTACTAGGCTAATGGCCCTGGAGCCTTTACAAGCCTATCCCATAGGGTTACCCTGGCATCATGCCACACGACCTTAGTTCCCAGTGCCTCTGTCAAGTAGAGCCACTGGAGTGATCCCCGGGGTGAATTTTCTATTTCCCATCCACGCATCAAGATTTCTCTTGAACAGGGCCAGTGAGGTGCTCTGTTTGACATGTATGGGAAGTCTATTCCAGAGCATGGGCAGTCTATGGGTTATGAACCTGTTCCACCAGCACATTCTATTGATTTTGTAATGCGGTTGAGGTCTCCAGAGCACATGGTGTAGAGGGATTGGGATTTCTTCAAATGTAGCATTTCTAGTAGGGCTGGGTCAGACATGGCTTTGTAAGTCAAACAGAGATCACCTCTTAAGGAGGCAATATGAGACATAGAATAGTTGGAGTTTTTTGAGTCTCTCCATATAGGACAAGTGTTTAAGGCCTAGGATCCTCTTTGTGAGGTACTTTTGTGGCCGCTCTAATTGTTGCAGGTTCCTAGTGAGGTACATGCCAAATGGGGCATTGTACTTGATGATTGGCCTATTGAGAGAAGAGTAGAGGGAGACAATGACCTCTTTCTTCCTGGATGCAAAACCCTTAGTAATGACATGTGCCACATAGAAGGACTTTCTGACCACAGTGGCAATGTGGTGGTCAAAAGAGAGGTTGGTGTCAACCTGTGTTCCCATATCTCTTATAACACATTCTGTGTTCAGTGGAATACCATCGATGTGGTAATTCATGGGAACCAGGTTTTTCCCAAAGGGGATGATGATACATTTTTTGGCATTGAGCTTAAGTCCATGGTTCTGACACCAATCATTGGTGTCAGTGAGGCCTTTCTGTAGGATGTCAACATCACTTGAGGAGTTAATAATAGCTCTCAACTTGCAATCATCTGCAAACTTTGTCAGCCAGAGTCCCTTTGTGTTGGCCTGGACTTCAGAGAAGTAGTTACCAAACAGGAAAGGACCCAGGACTGAACTCTGTGGGACTCGACTCATGACTGGTCAGCAGTCTGACTTGGAGTCAGCTATTTTCACATTGTGGGTTCTATCTGTGAGCCACTTTGCAACCCACCTAGTGATATAGGGGTTGATGGATAGCTTACTGAGTTTTTCTATGATTCCTGAGTGGGGAATGGTATCAAAGGCCTTGGCCAGATCAAGGTAGGATGTATGAACCACCTTGCCTTCATCCATAGCTCTGGTGACTGACTCAAAGAAGTTGACCAAGTTGAGCAGGCATGATCTACCCTTCACAAAACCAAACTGTGTGGGATCCAGAGTTTGGAGATTCTCTATATGCTTGTTTATTAGGTCCATGATGTGTTCCATAGCTTTGCATATCAGGCTCATCAGGGTAATGGGGTGATAGTTCCCAGGGTCTGTACTCGCTCCTCCTTTGTGGAGAGGGATGACTGTAGCGGTAGGGACAAAGCCTGAGGTGAGGCTGTGATTGAACAGGGCACACAGGTGAAATGCCAGTTCACTCTGTAGTTCATGTAGAACACAGCCAGGGATATTGTCAGGTCCCATAGAAGCTGTATTCTTGGCCTTGGACAGTGCTGTTTTAACCTGTGCAGCAGTAATATAGGGTGCCTTGCAGTCTAATGGCATTGTGATTGGTCCTTTGGGGGGGATTGGTAAAGTTGGCACTGAATCTGTCAGCCAGTGTACTGGCAATATCTGTTAGCTCAGTATAGGAGGTACCATTGTGCAGTAGCTCAGAGCAAATCTGGGTATTGCCATGGAGATTCTTTACATAACTATAGAAGGCCTTATGGTTGTCTTTACTATCTTCTGCAATTCTGTTTTCATAACTAGCTTTAGAGGATTTCATGAGGGATCTCAACATTTTGTTGAGGCGGATAAGGGAGTTTTTCCAGTCTTGGAACTTCACCTTATTCCACATCAGTTTCCTCCTTCTGTTATAGAGTTTGTTTATGGCAGGGTACCACCAGACTGGCTTCCTTTTTTTGGAGGAGAGCATCTTGGTTCTATTGGGTATGACGAGATCCATGCATTTGTGTACGTGTTTGTACAGTGCATTAGTGTAAGATATGGTGGTCATGCAACTATTCTCCATTTGCATGGGTGCTGTGAAGTTAGCCACCTCTGTTTTTTAGGACCCCAAAGTTAGTTTTGGAGAAGTTTTTCATGGTGGTTACCTTTGCGGGGGGGGGGGGGTGGAGGGATGTGGATTTCCAAGGTGATTAGTTTGTGGTCGGATCTAACCAGGGAAGAGTTGACTACTGGTGTAGAGCAATGGTCGCCCATGTTAGTAATGACCAGGGCAAGGATGTTGGTACCTCTAGTGGGGTTAAGAATGAGCTGATCCAGGGCATTGGAATTAATGAATTCCAGGAAACATTGGTCAAGTGTATTGGTACGTGAGTAGTTTTCCCAGTTAATGGAGGGGTAGTTAAAGTCACCCAGTACGAGAGTGTTAGGTTGGATCTTAATATTCTCCAGGGTGCTTAGGAACGTGGAGTTTGAGTCTTGGAACAAGGTTGGGGACCTATAGCAGGATACAACTTGAACTGCTGTCTTACCCAATGTTAGCTGCACCTGCAGTATCTCTGACTCATTATTTTGGGCTACCAGTCTGGAGGTATGTAAAACCTTTATGAATATGGAAACACCACCACCTTTGTAACTTCAGTCCAAGTTCTGGGGCGAAAGGTGTGGAATGAGTTATAGCCTGGTAGTGCAGGGGTGCTTTCTGCTACCTTGAATCAAGTCTCTGTTACAGCACAAATGTCGATGTTCTCCATTTTAAGGAGTGCTTCGAGCGAGTGCATTTTGAGATTTAGACTTCTAGCATTGAGCAACATGACCCTCAGACTGCATTTGTTTGTAGCTGTTATGGTGGTAATTTGATCTTTGGAACACCACCTAAAAAAGGCACTAAAGGGGTGGCAAGAACCTTGGCCAGTATCCGGAAGCCTAAGGGTGATAGATGCAGGCCACCTCTGGCAAAACATTGAGGTCTGTCAATCATGTTATCCCAGGCAGACAGATAATGGATCCCCTTAGAATGACACCAGAAACGTTGCCAATTGTTGAAACCAATCATTTTCTGCTTGTACTGTGGTATCATTCTGGGTGATGGTAGGATGCTGCTCAGGGCTAGGGTCATACCCACCTAGGCTACATAATCCGAGAACTCTTCCATGTCTCTTTTCATGTAGTCCAGGGAGGTACATCTCCGGTCAGTCACACCCACATGTGCAATGACAAACACATATTTGTACCTGCTGCTCAGGGACCTAAGTGCATGCATTATGTGGTGGATCCTGGCACCTGACAGGCAACTGACTGCTACTTTCTCCTTATTCAGCCTAGTGAGTGGGACATCAGTGTGCCTCACTATTGAGTCACCTATGACTAGCGTGTTGGGCATGCTGTTTTGCCTTAGGGGCTTTGATTGACTGGCACACTGTTTAGGAGAGTTATGTGTAGCATTGTCACCTCACAGTAAGATGTTGTCCTGTTCGATTCTCAGCTAGAGCATCTTCTGTGTGGAGACATGCATGAATGGGCGTACCTTCATTGAAGGTTGTGCATCAGAGCTGGCAACTCGGCATGTAAAAATCTACTGCCAATCATTAGCAGACCGGAGTTCTGCTGTGGTGACCCCTAACCGGGAAAAGCTGAAAGACACAACAACTACAACAACATGTGTCTTGTGTTTAGTATTGTGTTGTGGTGGGCAAGTGCATTTCTGCCTTGGTGGTCTCTGCTATTTGGATAGATTTTTATTGAGAGCCTTCACAAAGGTAGGTGTTCAAGGAAGGAGAGTAGGGCTGTGGAGGTACAGTGGCCTGGTCTAAAGCCATCTTGTGTGGGGGGAAGAAGCTGGTTGTTGATCAGGTAGGGTAAGAGTTGTTGATGGATGCACTTTTCAAGTAGTTTGGAAATAGGGGACAGAATGGCAATAGGGCAAAAGTTTGGGATGTCATTGTTATTGCCACCTTTATGGAGAGGGAGAATAAAGGCTTCCTTCCAAAGTTGGGGGACGTGGCATTCTAGAATAGAATGATTTATTAGATGGTGATAGGCAGGGCGATGGCATTGGCAGCAATTTTTATGAAAAAGGAGGGAATTTCATCAGGGGCATTGGAGCCAGGTTTTAGTTTTTGTAAGAGTTTTTTTATGGTAGATGTGGAGATGGGATTAATGGTAAAAGGAGGGGGTTGGGAGCATGGGTTGCTAGGTGGGGATGGGTTGTTGGTGAAGGGAGTAGGGTGGGGAGGAATTACAGAGTCATTGGCGAAGGATTGTGTTAGTTTGTTGATAGATTAAATAAAGAAGGAGTTAAATTGAGTTGCTAAGTCTAAGTCAATTGCATCTGGGTTTGGGCAGGGGGTTTCTGAGTTACAGGGTGTAGGAGAGAAGAGATACCTTTCCAAAATAGTTTGGGATTGGTATTGTGGTTGGCATGGTGGGTAGAAAAGTATGCTTTGCGGTCAGAGGTAATACTTTTTTTTACTTTATTACGTAATGTTTTGTATTCAGTAAGGGTATCAGAGATTTTTTATTTTTGGTATCATCCTCATGCTTTGTCACAAAGTCTCATGATAGCTAAAGTGTTTTTAGTTAACCAGGGAACAGGGTTGCTTTTTACATGTTTAGTTTTTAGGGGAGCAAGGGAGTTGAGTAGGTCTATGAAAGAGGAGTTAAAATAGGAAAGAGCATTGTCCAGGGGTAAGTTTTTTTAGTGGTGTCCAGTTAGTGTTTTTAAGTATATTTATTAAATTTTTAGGGTTAACGTTTTTTAGACATCTAGAGCATATATAATTGTGGGTTTGTTGTGTGGAAGAAGGGAGGCGATGGGCGAAAGTGGGGAAATCGTCAGCTAATGGGTCTGGGAGAGTGTCACTATCTGAGATATAATGAGGGTGTGACACAAGAATCCAGTCCATTATACTTCCAGTAGAAGGGGTCTTTGAGGGTCTGGTAATGATATTGATTAGTTGTGTAAAAGTTATACAAGTTGATATTGAGTAAGTTATTGGGAGATTAAATTGTGGCCCAATTTATGTTACTGTCACCTAGGATTACTGTTTCATGAGTGATGTTAGAGGAGACCCATGAGAGAATGTTTCCAAGGCATGATACATTATCGCCAGGGGGAATATAGAGGGAGAGGATGAATATGAGTTTCTGCTTATTTAGATGAAGTAGGGCTGGTATCACTTCTGCCTTACCAAATTTGGGGAAGGGTTTGGTATAAGGGGTCACTAACAGGGATGCAGAGTATAGGAGTGCTACCCCACCTCCTTTCTTTTGTACTGTGTCATTTCTTAGGATTCAGTAGTTAGGTGGTATTAGTTCAGAGTCTTTTATGTGGGGCTTGAGCCAGGTTTCTGAGATGGAAAGAATATTATGCAATGACTTTAAATTTAACATTATAATTTCCAAATTGTATAGTACTTTAATAAATTATAAGACCACCTTAACTATCAAACAATGGGATACAATAACCAGAGGTCTCTCTCCCAATTATACTCTCATAGAAAAAGCCACACTACTATCTTCTGTAAAATCCACTTCCTGGTGTCAAAATTGGAGTATTTTTCATGGAAATTTTTACACAGAGCTTCCTTAACCCCTAATAAAATAGCCAAATTAAAAAAATCTGAAAATATCATTTGTTGGAGATATTTAACACCTTGTAAAGCAGATTGGGTTCACATTTTTTATGACATTTAAAACATTTCTGGAAAAACAATGAAAAATTGTTTGCAGCCTTATTTTCAGATAAGTTCTCTTTAACTAAAACGATAATCATTTTCATTGTAAATGAGGGTTATATTATGAACAATCCCCACTCATATCTTTTATGGACAATTCTAGCAGTAGCTAGAAAATGAATCACAAGATGCTACCTTTCCAAATTTTGAAATTTTCCTGTCTCTCTTAAAAGAAGTGATCACTAAAGAAACCAGAATAAAATAACTCAGAATACATCTGAAGAGCATCAACAACCCTTGGATAAAGGTTTCATCTCTTATTGAGACTTTCCAAATGGACTGCAACTCTTTCTGAGATACTTTCTGAAATACTTTATGTTTATTGTATAAATTTATTTTTACCTGATTGAACTATTTATGATTCATTTTCAAGCCTTTGTAAATAATCTAAATAGATTATGTGTTTCCTTTAACTTAAGCAAAACTATGTTTTGTCTTATATATTGTTGTTACAATACAAATACTTACTTTTCTTAATAAAAAATATTTGAGTAAAAAAAAACAAAAAACTAAAGGATCAATTGTTCTATTATTGTCTTATCACAACTATAACCCAGGGCCAGAAATATTGTCACCTATATCCCTAAAATAAAATACTCACCTTAATCCAATAGAATATTGGCTAATTAGCATGTAATTCAGCTAATTATGTTTTCTTTAGCATATTGTGCCATTTACCCTTGTTTTGAGGAACTACACTAAGCCCAGAGCCATTTAATGAATACCAAATAGCATACTATCATCATGTATTACCTAAAAATGGTCAGCTGACCAGACCACCAACCCAGTTAAGAAATAGTAAATAAATAAATAAATTATCAGCTAGCCTGACAACTCTCCTTTCATCTCCAATCCACCATGCACCAAAATCAACATGCAGTAACTTCCCATGATGTCTCGTTCATGATCTCAAACAATGCTGCACTCTACTCCAATCCTCCTATCCTACATAAACATTTCCCAGGCAGTAATCCATTGACTCAGAAGTCATGTATGCCAGTCATAGTATCACCCTGATGCTCTATGTTTGTAATTGATTATGCCAGGGTTATGGATTCAGCTGTACCTACATTTCCATTCTTCTCAAATATCTCATGCAACTTGTCGTAACATCAGATCCTAATTATCGCAAGATGCAATATGCGACCATCATCCTGAACCTGCAAACAAATTCTCCCAATTTTCACAGTCCCACTTCTGCCATATAATATGCAAAACATCTTCCTTTTTCATAATGTTGTCATTTTTAGACTACTGATAGAGTGGGTCACATAAACAGAAAAAAAAGGAAAAAATACACACACACACACATATATATGTGTGTGTGTGTGTGTGTGTGTGTGTGTGTGTGTGTGTGTGTGTGTGTGTGTGTGTGTGTGTATGTGGATCTACTTTGCATGCTCAAAGTTTCAAAACTTAAAAACAAAGTTTTTAAACTTCAAAATTGTAATAAAAAAATTAAAAACAATGTTTTTATGTCTTTGCAGGGAAGGCAACCCCCTGCACCCCTACACCCCTGTTAAATAAATCTACCAACTCTGAGATTGCACTACAGTGAGGAAAACAGTAAATTTCCCGCTCTGCGCTGTATGGCGATCTCAATTCAAAAACTTTCAAAGTTTCAAAATTGCAATCTTATGGTCTCGACCATTTGCAGTTCCAAGTTTTGAAACTTTGAGCTTGTTAAGGGAATCCATATACATATATAAAATATGGGTATAGTAGCATTAGTGTAAAATGCATTTAGTCGATATGCAAATAGTCAGCAAAAATTTATCTAAACCAAAATTGTTTAAACACAGCGAAAATCAAAGTTTTTGCAGGTGGACATGCCCTCCCCCAGCACTCCCTGCTAATTAAAATTATCATCTGCGAGGTCGGTTGCGCTGAAATGAAGGGAAAGAGCATATACCCTTCATTTCTGTAATATATATTTTATCAACATGGTGCATTTTTAGGCCAATTTTTGTTAACTATTTTATGCTGACTAAATGCAGTTTAGACTAATGCTACCAGAACCATCTCAGTGAATGAATCATGAACAGGAGTAAGCATTGCTAGTTACATGTTGTTTTAGATATTTGCTCAGTTATTCTAGCTACAGTGCCTCTTTTCCTTGAGGGTCAGCAGAAGAGAAGGTGAGAATGAACAGCTGGTGTTGCCATGCTTTATTGAATAGAATAAAATCTGATCAGGTTAGGTACAATTCCTAAAATAAATGGGAGAAGAGCACAGCTTATATTTCATGAAACAGATGTATGGAGCTATGTACACATCAGCATAAAATAACAGTCCACCAAAAATGACAACACA
The DNA here is from genome assembly GCF_019279795.1 of Protopterus annectens. Lineage (NCBI taxonomy): Eukaryota > Metazoa > Chordata > Ceratodontiformes > Protopteridae > Protopterus > Protopterus annectens. Next base: position 457,795,822 of record NC_056730.1, on the reverse strand, counting down.
ATAAATAAATAAATCCACTTTATTGGAGTCTGCGTATATAGCAAACTGGGTTTTAATTCATAGATTCATAGAGTGTTACTAGGCTAATGATCCACGAGGCCTTTCTAAATCTAGCCAAGTTTTCCCAAAAGAATAATAATGTCCTGTATCCAAATAGGATATTGAGGGCCAGACATTTATAGCTACTTCAGCCCATAATGGGCATGGATGATAGGCCTGCTGTAAATTTTCTATTCCCATCCACTAGTCTAGGTTATGCTTAAAATGGGTAATGGGCGAACTCAGCTTCACAGGAATGGGAAGCCTGTTCCATAAGAGGGGCAGTCTTGGGGACACATATCTCACTCTCTCTCTCTCTCCCCAGCATGTTCTGTTTAAGTCACAGACAAAACTCAGGTCCTTAGACCTTGTATTTCTGGTACTGCTTGACTTATGAATGTGGAGATTTGTAAGTGTAGGGTTTGCGGATACCTTGTAAGCCGGGTACAGATCATCCCTCAGCAATCTATAGGAGACTGAGTAGAGGAAAAGGGCTTTAAGGTACTCTGTATAAGGCAGGTTTGTTATGCCTTGTATTCATTTTGTATGGAACCTCTGAGGTCATTCTAGTTGCTGCATATGCCTGGTCAGGTACTTACTGAAGGAAGCATTGTACTCTATGATTGGTCTCATAAGGGCAGAGTGTAGTGAGATAATGACCTCTTTGAACCTAGATGACATGCCCTTACTTATAAGTTGCACAACATAAAATGATTTTCTCACCATTGTGACCACATGGTGGTCAAAGGTAAGGCTACTGTCTACGTGTGTACCTAGTTCCCTCACTACTGTATTGATTCTTAGGGGTATATTATCAACACGGTAATTAGCTCGGATGGTTGACTTCCCAGTGGGTACAATTATGCATTTCTTAGCACTGAGTTTAAGACCATATCTTTGACACCATCTGTTAGTCAGAGATAGGCCTTCTTGACAAATGCTAGTGTCTGTAGAGCAGTCAATGATAACTCCCAGCTTGCAATCATCTGCAAACTTAGTCTGCCATAAACCTTCAGTGTTTGATGCCACTTCAGAGAAATAGGAACCAAAAAGTAGCAGGCCCAGTACCAAGCCCTGTGGGACTCTGTTTGTGACTGACATCTTGGTGGAGGTGGCCCCATGTATTTTGACCTCCTGGGTCCTATCAGTGAGCCAGTTGGCTGTCCAGTGGGTGATGAATGGGTTTATAACTAGTGAGCCAGAACAGATCTTCAGTGCTGTGTTTTTATATATATATATATATATATATATATATATATATATATATATATATATGAAAAAATATGCTGTTTAAAACAAAAAGGGCAGGATTAATTAAATATACAACCAATCATATCACAATAGTCCTGGGTTCAAGAACTCCATAGAAATTAAAGTATAATTTTTATATAACAAACCAGTAATTACATATGAGACATGCAAAATAATTATGAGACAAAATTATAGTAAGAAAACAGAATTTCATATATTTTTAGATGTACAGATAGTTTCTAAATTTGTTATCCGCTATTTTCTTTTTCATTCAGCCATTGCTATTTAACATATCTTTTGGGAAGAGTACCTACTAGCTTACTAGTAAAAGTAAATACAGCGCCTGGTTGCATAGACTGGTGTTTAAACTGGGCACTGTATTCCCTGTTACAACATAATTCAGTAAGATGAAGTGACAGCTTTCACTTAACGTTATCAAACGTCTCACCCACAAAGAAAACACAACAGGAGTGCAACACAAGATAAATCATCCATTCAATGGTTCACATTAGCAACTCACACACTTAAAGACTCTGCTCACATTTTTGGATGAAAATTTTTTCTTTTGCATATGCGTCTACAAATAAAGAAAGAACAATGTGGCAACCTCCCCTAGATGTATCACCTAGAAGCCTTTAAGTAAAACATGGAACATGGGGTATATGTATTTTTGTAAGATGATATATATTGCCCTATATTTTTATCGCTATGAAATGTAAAGGTGCAGGTCTCTTTTACAAATTGTTTTAATATATCTGATATAGGCTGTGTGAAATTACATATTAGATGAAAATGCATTAACCAGGATTACTTTCCTGCTCAGAGGAGCAGTTGCTTAAAGACAAAATACAGTGTAGGAAGAATGACCCTAGCAACTATGTTTCTAGATTTATCACTAGTTAACGGAAGTGATATTTTAAAATGAAGTGTGTTATAAATAAAGTTTGAACAATTATTATAACAGATAGATTTTTGAGAATTTTAGGGAAGGGACTTTAAATGAAAAAATAATGATTTGCCTGCATGCCATTCTTTGCTCTTCATTGTGTGCCTTATATGTTTTATCATTCAGAATTAAACAATGAAATCATGGTATGAAAAGACACAGAAACAAATGGAAAATCAGAAAAGAATGGGCAGTCTCCTCCACCATCAAACTTAGATAGAGACATGTGACTTAAATGAACTATAATATTGGAATCTTCTTATAATAAAAGAGAGAAAAGCTAAAAAAATATGATTGATGACTGATTTACTGGTTAAGGTGTTTACCTCATCAACAAAAGGTACAGAGCTTGAGTCTGACTAAGGGAAATTAGTTAGTCTTAACATGGTCCACAAGGGCAGCTAATGCAGTACTTGCCTGTAGAATGGTTTTCATGCTGCACAGAAATGAAAGTACTGAGCTTTGAACTTTAAGTGGTGGGAGGTTGGTATTAGAGCTAACGTCTTTACCTTATAGACACAAGATGCAGGGTTTGATTCTCATATAGGGTCATTAGCTAGGCTTGAAATGGCTCACAAAGGCAGTTAGCCTAGTATTAATCTATGAACCTAAGAGGGTGACTTCCATACCTCTGGATCTTAAGTAGCTGCTGTCAGAATGCAAAAAAGTGAAATCAACAATAGTTAATTTATCATAAAAGGTGGAATAGTCTGAATATACCATTTCCATATTAGTGGAAAATGTAAACACAAATGGCTATGTTTTTGCAAACAGCACCACGAGAATAAACTTGTTGCAATAAAACCGAAGAGACTTGGAAGCTATCAGCCACAATAATGATGTCATTTTTTTCTTTGACTCCCTGTATTGTCCCTAGAACTTTTTAACATACACAATTGAAGAAAGAAAACAAATCTATCCAGAAATCTGCAAAGGCAGGAAGAGTTCACCGTGACTTTTGTTTAGTTCTATTAGCTCAGATATTACATCAGACTTAAACTTCTAACATAGAAGGGATTCTGAAATACATTTTGGACCAGATTCCAAAAGACAGTTGCACACAGCACAGTGCACTTAAGAAAGAAGTCGGTGAATTAACAACAAATGAAATGCTAAGGTACAGGTTTGTTATGCCTTGTATTCATTTTGTATGGAACCTCTGAGGATGTTGCAGTTGCTGCAAGTGCCTGGTCAGATACATACCAAAGGTGGCATTATACTCAATGATTGGTCTGATGAGCACTGAGTAAAGTGGCACAATGACTTCCGTGGACCTAGATGCCATGCCCTAACTTATAAGTTGAGTGGCATAGAATGATTTTCTTACTATATTAGACAAATGTTGGTTAGCCAAGTAGCTATCTACATGAGCCCCCAAATCCCTGACTACTGTGTCTACTTTTAAGGGTGTTTTATCAGTGAAGTAGTTTCTCTGGTTAGACAGCTTCCCAAAAGGTACTATTACGCATTCCTTGACATTGCGTTTTAAGTCGTGGCTTTGACACCAGTCATTTGTCTGTGAGATGTTAGCACCTGGGAGGTTCTATGATTGTTCCTAGCTTTTAGTCATCTGAAAACTTGGTAAGCCAGAGTCTCTTGACATTGACCTTGATTTCTAAAGAATAGATGTCACAGAGGAGCAGATGCAGCACAGAACCCTGTGGGACTTCACTGGAGGCCAGCCTCTTGGGGAGGTGGTCCGTCTAATCCTAACTTCCTGCCTTTAAGCCAGATGATTATCCAGCAAGTTACACAGGGGTTCATACCTAATTCCATGAGTTTGTTTACAATGCTCAAGTGGAGTATTGTATCAAATGCCTTAGCTAGGTCAAAATAGGCAGCATGCACTCTTTGCCTTCATCCTTTGCCTCGGTGGCCTTCTCATAAAAGTCCACCAGAATTATTAGGCATGACTTGCCTTTGACAAAACCAAACTGGGCTGGGTCCAGTGCCTGAAAGTTTTTGATGTCATTGTTAATCATTACCATGTCAATTCTTTACATGGCTTTGCATATGAGACTAGTTTGATTACTGGGCATGTAGTTCCCGGGAAACATGGATGGTCTGTCCTTGTGCAGAATGGTGACCAGTGCAGTTGTCCATTCACATGGCAGGAAGCCTGTGTAGAGGCTATGGTTGAATAAATGCTCCAGTGGCTCTGATAGGTCATATTTTAGGCTATTTAGGAAGCATCCTGAGATACTATTGGAGTCCATCCGAGCTGTATTCTTGGTCTTAGAGAGGGTATCTAAAACCTGCTTCCAAGTGATAGTTGGAGAGGTTAACTGGTATTTGCTAGGTGGTGGCTGCAGGGGAGTAAAGTTAGGGTTGAATTTGTCAGCCAGAAGGTTTGCTATATCTCTCAGTTCAGTGAATGTGGCTCCATTTACCAACAGTTCAGTAGACTGTCATGTACTACTTTTGAGGTTTTGGACATAGCTAAAGAAGACAGTAGGCTTCTCCTTGGCCTGGGACACTATTTTTACCTCAAAATTTGCTGTGGTGGACTTAATTAGTCCTCTTAGTTGTCTGTTCAGTTTGATGAGAGAGTTTTTATATTTATTGGTGATGCACTTCCTAATTTTAGCTATGATGTTTTTCTTTTGTTGTATATCCTGTTTAATTTTGGATTCTACCATTTTTTTTTAGTTAGTTTTGGAGTTACTTCTAGTAGGCACAGCATCCTCTATGTAATCATTAACATGGATGTACAGAGCTTCTGTAAATAATTTCATATAGGTTGCTGTGTTGTCTGGGTCTGCAGGGGCTTGAAATCTTGATAGGTTATCACTTAATAGAAGGTAGTTTGCCTTGGAGTAGTTTCTTTTGCAGGGTTTTCTAGGGTTACAGAACTGATTATTTCAAAAGAGACTACTTTGTGCTCTGACCTTATCAGAGAAGACACAACCCCGGGAGATGTGCAGCATTCTCTCATATTTGTGAGTACCAGGTCCAATATGTTTGTACCTCTACTTTAACTGGTCCAGGGTGTTTGTGTTTACAAAGTCTAGGAATCTCTGAGCCTGAAAATTTGGGGTTGTGCAGGATTCCCAGTTTATAGAGGGATAAATAAAGTCCCCCATGATAGGTTGAATGTTAAGTGTCTCCAATAGGTCTAAGTATGAGCTATGGGTTTCATGGAACACAGAGGGTGACTTATATCTTGGGACTTTGTCTATGGTAATTTGCACATGGAGGAACTCCAATCATTCTGTTTAACTAACTAAGAAGCATGCTTGTTATTGATGTAGATCAAGACACATCCAGCTTTAGTCCCTGTCTGTGCAGTTGCTGGTCTAGAAGGCACTAAATCCTTGCACTGCTGGAGTACTCTCTGCAACTTTAAACCATGTCTTGGTAACTGCACAGATGTCTGCATTCTCCAAGGTGAGGAGAACTTGGAGTCGAGCTTCTTGTTTAGACTCCTGGCATTGAGCAGTATCATCTTTAGGTTTCCTTGAGTAGATTTTGCTATGTTGGAATGTTTGTCAGTTTCATAATTCATACCTCTATTACTTGAGTGGACATCCTTTCCATCAAAAAAAGGGTATTATTATGGGCCAGATGATTAGAGTGGCATCAATGGCATCTAACCCTAGTTGGTTTAAGGATGAAATAGAGTTTGTAAGTAATTTGTTTTTTTGCAAGGGGTTATCCCATCAATTTGGTCACTAGTGTGATCGAGGAGATTACTAAGGAATGGGACAACAAATTTAAGCCTATTATAGGAGTGGGGATGACTTTGGGTTCGATTAATGAAGTTACATTTAATTCAAATTCTTTTAGTGAAGACTTTGTGCTTCAACGCAATAGTGATATTAAGAGTATTGAAAGTATTGTTGTGAAACATTGGGAAATGCTCACCAGTTTTTCTGAAGTTAACAAATATATATCAGAAAAAAATATGATTTGTGGGAAAAAGGAATTGTGACATCAAATAAATTTTGGAGAAAAACATATTGGGTAATGGAACCTAGGTTTCCAGGAGATCTGGTACTTTTAAGTGTGGAGCTTGCCATCAATGTAAATTTATGTATAATACTGTTATCTGGAAGTTAGAGGGATAAATATCAAGTCCAGGAATTATTATAATTGAAATAGTAAAGGGGTAATTTATTTGGCTTGTTGTCAAACCTGCCCCACTTTTTACACAGGTAAAACTGAATGCACTTTGAGGAAGTGTGTATGTGAACACATTTATGACAGTGAACATCAAATAGACACCAGTGCCCTATAGAGACAGACCAAAGTTTGCACTAGTAGTGATTTAAAGTGTTTTGTTTTAGATCAGGTCATAAAGGATACAAGGAGTGGACTAAGGGAGGACAGGGTTGAATATAGGGAGCTTTACTGGCAGCTAAAATTAGATGCCAATTCTCCCCCTGGTCTGAATGACAATATATCTATTTATAGTGTTTTAAAAATGCAACCAGCAACGCTTTAGTTATGGAGCCTAAATGATAGTCTTTTCTAGGTCAGATATGTTTATATATATATATATATATATATATATATATATATATATATATATAGATATGTGTGTGTGTGTGTGTGTGTGTGTGTGTGTGTGTATATATATATATATATATATATATATATATATATATATATACATATATATATATATATATATATATATATATATATATATATATATATATATATATGGGCCCTGGTCTGAACATCGAAAGTACATTTCAGTGAAACGTACATGAGCGAACTCACTTTTGCGAAAGTACATTTTATCAAAAATGCACTTTCGTAAAAAAAATAAATTAAAAAAACACGTAGTTTGCATGTAGATTTAGTTGTACATCAACATGTAGTGTTGATTGTACTACTAAGCAAACTGTTGCTTAAATCACGGTAAAGCGGGGATAAGGGAATATTCCCTTTTCCCCACTGTAGTGTGATCTCGAAGTGAGAATATTAAAGTAGGGGGGCATAGTCCCCCACATGGGGGGGTAGTGTTTTATTTGTTTAGGTTTTTGGCGTTTTATTTTTTCGCGGAAGTGCATTTTCGATAAAATGTACTTTCGCAAAAGTGAGTTCGCTCATGTACATTTCGTTGAAAATTATTTTCGATCTATTAACATAGATCCATAAATATATATATATATATATATATATATATATATATATATATATATATATATCAAACTTCTAGTGATATGGATTTTTCTTATATACTCACCATATGCACTTTGTGTTTTATATCATGAATTTGTGTGGTATGACTTTTAAAAATTTTGCAGATGTGGGTTACCTTGATGCTTTTGATCATGATTGGATATTTTAGATCATGTGACATCTCACAAAGTTATATAATGGCACTGTTTGCTTCTAAGGTTGTTCTGACGAAGTCTTAAATTTTATAGAAGAAAGTACTCAACAATAAATTAACTACACTCTTGGCATTTTGGTATTCAGCTCACTTTGGTTTATTAGGTTTGTAAATTTGGCATTCCCTAAAAAGGCTTTATGGGGAGGACAATGTTTTAGCCAATATTCAAAAGCCTAGAGGGGACAGGTGCAGAACATCCTTGGCAAAGCAACATGGTTTGTTAACTAAGTCCTCTTATGCTTACCAAAACTTAATCCCCCTAGAAAGGCACCAAAAACTAAGCCCAGTATTAAAGTCAGTCATCTTCACTTTGTATTGTGGCATCATCCTTTAAGAAGGTGGAATGCTGCTCAATGCTGGGCGCATACCAGCCTGTGACACACAGAGCGAGAGTTTCATAGTGTCTGTCTTCATATAGGCCAGGGTAATAATCCTGTGTGTTAACCACATAGGCCCTGAAAAAAGGAAACCCTGGAGCAATGGCTGGTTAAGTGACTTACTCAAGGTCACACAGTAGGCAAATGAGGGCTTAGGAAATCAAACCCTGAACTACAGAAACTAGACATCACAACCTTAACCCAGTGCCATCACATGCACCTGGTGTGTAAAGGACCTGTGAATGTGAGCACATTATCATAAGACAGGCTGCTCACAATGATACCTAACTACATGTCAGTATACCTTATATAGTGACACTCTTACCAAGTCTGTCCTCAGCTGATGTGCCCTGCCAAACTGGTTATTGTGATTATGCTGTGAAATACATATAAACAGATAACTCATGCTGAAATGTAAATCCATACAAGTATCACATACTATGTGGTCATGTACTGGAACAATATACATGCCGAGGGATCTTGGCACACCAGCCTCTATCCCTCCCCCTGGAATAAAGTGTAATGATGTGACACCATAAATAATGTTGTGTCATCAGCGAGAGGTATAGGTGATTCTCACACCTCTCAACCTCTTACAGCAAGAAATCTGGACAAAGCCATAAATAAAAGTGGGACAAAGGAACAAAAATAGAGACAATTTTTAAATATTGCTCAAATTGATAGAATAACAGATTTTACATTAGCAAGAATTTTCTGAAGCGTATGAAGTCTGAAATTCAACTGTCTGTCATTATTTTCTAACATTAATCTTTAATGATTCACCACTAATTTGCCAGAAAACCACAATCGTAAGAAAAATGGATCAAAAATATGAGGCGAAAGTCTGAACATTCTGTGAAAATCTGTACAGTTGAGAGGTATAGGTGATCCTCCACCTGTGGCATTCCAGTGCCTCTCATAATGTTGGACTCTGTTAGATGCATGGAGGATTATGTGTGAACAGAACCAATAATATACCTCTTGTGATCTGTTGGGACAACCTCACAGCATTCACCATGTTGATGATGTCATGCCACATTCATGTCCTCCGCAGTGTATTATCCATCCATCCAAGTAGGTTCCTGGCATTCTGCTACAAGACCTCTGGTATAACCTCATTCTTCCTAGTTGAGAAGTTGCCATGTCTGTTTCTGTGGCTCATCTGCAAAAAGTATACATGTTCATATCAGGATGTAGACCTGCACTGCACTTATTGACGACTCCTCATCAGCTGTGTGACATGCACTAATGCTACACATACTATATCCTAACCATTGCAGAAGAATGCATGTAAATGTAATAAATGTACTGCAAACTATCACATAAATCTGTAAAAATCACATACTAACACCAAAAAAGTATCCCACTTGGTGATGTATACACTGTATCCAAGACACACACAGAGTACTACAAATTTGTGGATATGTACAATATCCAGAGATGCATTTTGAACCTGGGTCTATGGGAATGTTCAAAATCTGGTACAGTCAATATTACCACTACACCACCAATTCAGCTATGGTAAGTCATACATACTCATCTACTTGTACAAGTTAATATCCCTACTTGATGGCCTAACAACACTGAGCATACAGAACAGACATAAAACAATAATGTCAGCTCATGGTCTGTGTAATATATCTAGCTGGTGTATGTGTAACATGTGAACATTAAAGTCATGTATGTGTAGAACACGACAAAAGCATCACAGTAAACTCAACCATGCAATTATCTTGTTAAGGCGTATGTGTATATGACCAGATTAGTGGATACAAGCAGGCCCATCCAAAGTCAATCAATTCAATATTAAAAGCAATGGGACCATCCCGGGATATGCTTCTGTTTCCAGCACCATCTGAAATCTACACTGCATAATTCTGTCACTGCAGACCGCCTCGTAATCCATCATTATCTGCAAACTATAGTACAGACTAACAAGTAAATTTGCAGTCCTGGCAGGTGCAGTCATAATCCATCATTATCCACAGTAGAACAGTGATGGAAGAATATGTGTCTTACCCCTGTAGAAATGTACAAAACTAACCTGTAGTATTTATATCATAATTAGATGTAGCTATTTATTATCATTCTAAACTATGTCAGTGATGAAATACACTGGTAAACATGGGAAAATATGACAGCCTCTAACCATGAATAAATTTTGTTTTGCAGTTTCTGAATGTACACATACAAACAGCTAATCTACAGAAAACTTACTTTATGATGTTTTCATATACATGCAAGCATACCTGACAATATGAGCACCTCAATGCACACAACTTTTAAATACCATTTGCACAATACATAATTAATGAGCTTCATTAGTACAGAATGTTCCTGAATTGCAACTGTGGATGTCTGCCTAAATCCTCAAATATGGGCTCATTAAGCAATAGTTCAGCGTAATTGTTCAGAGTTCAGTGCAAATGCCTAATAGTTACCAGTGTGGGTAAATATATAGTATGATATCCACAAATGGAATGATGCCAGTCATTGCGACAGTTTTAAAATGTGATACAGCTACACTTCCATCATTTCTTTGCTAACTCCAAACTGAGTGGTACCTCATTGAACTTTTTTCTGAAGGTGCTCTAAAGTTTAAATCAGCCACTTTGAGGAAGATGTCAAAGAAGAGGAGTCTGAGGTACATCTGGGTGACAAAATGGATCAACATGAGGCACTCCAGAGGAATTTCTCCATGACTGACATGTGGAACCAGATTTCCATTGAGCTTTGTGGATGGACTGGGATCTTTAAAACAGGCATGCAGGTCCTCCACCAGTAAAACAACCTCCAATGTGGGGACTGCGAGTGCCTGCTGGAGTGGATTGCCTTTGTCATCAGGCAGTCACCAGATCCCTAAAGCAAATGAAATATTCCAAACCCCTAACACCTTAACACTTTACTTTGCAAATATTAAACAACAGGGATTGTATTTGTTTTATCTGTGCTATCACAGAATAACGTTTATATTCTTTTTAACTTATGATCTTACAATAGGTCATCAAGTGTACATCAAACATTGTTAGACTTTTCTGACTAATTTCATAGAAGAAGGATTGTGTTTCTGTATTATTATTGATAACTTTGTTCGTAGGGTCATAGGTTGTTAGTAGGCTAATGACCACTAGGGTCCTTATAAACCTAGCTGCATACCTCAGATCATTTGGATCACAAGAATCACGGGTATCTATATAAGAGAATCATGTTAGTAGGGAGGTAACTAAGGGATTTGTAGAGGAAGGGTGTTAGTTAAGAAAATACTTTTCTTGTTAACGGCCTCTGTCAATAAGGGTACTGGGGGCCAGAACGGGGGTAAATTTATGATTTCCCATCCAGTTGTCAAGGTTTCATTTGAATAGGGTCAGGGATGAACTCTATTTTTCATGGATGGAAAGCCTATTTCATACTGCAGGGATCCTTTTGGGACATATATCTGTCTCTCCAGCATGTTCTGTTTATGTCAGGAGACCGAAAACAAAAACAGAGCCTTTAGGCAGTCAATGTAGGACAGGGTATTCAAACCCTAAATTTTCTTGGTGAAAAGCCTTTGCGGGCATTCCAACAGCTGCAAGTATTTGATTAGGTAAATGCCAAAGAGGGCATTGTTCTTAATGAGAGGTCTGATAAGGAACAAGTAGAGTGCTACTATAACTTTGTTGGACCTTGATATCATACTCTTACCTATAAGTTGGACAACATAGAGTGATTTTCTTGCTAGCTTAACTATATGTTGGTCAAAGGGTAGAGTATTGTCTACATATGTTCCCAGATCCTTTATGACTGGGTCAACTTTTAGGGGTGTTTTTTTTTTGATGAAATAATTAGCTTGAGTTAACAGGTTTCCAAAGGGCAAAATAATGCATTTTTGTCATTGAGTTTTAGGACATGGCTTTGGCACTAGTCATTTGTCTGTGTTAAACCCTCTTGCAAAATGTTGGTGTCTTGGGTTGAATCTATAATAGCTCCCACTTTAGAGTCACCTGTGAACATGGTGACCCAGAGGCCTTGAATGTTAGCCTTGACTTCCAAGAAGTTGATATCAAACTGGAGCAGACCCAGCATGCAACCCCTGGGGTACACCACTGGTGACCGGTCTCTTGGTGGAGCTGGTCTCACCGATCCTGATGTCTTGGGTCTTGTCTGTTAGCTAGCTGGCAATCCAGCAAGTTATGTAGGGATTTATGCCTAGCTCAGACAGCTTGTCAACAATGCCAGAGTGGGGTACTGTTGAATGACTTGGCCACGACAAGATAAGCAGTATGCACTGTTTACCCTCATCCATTGCCTTGCTGACTCTCTGAAAGAGGTCTACCAGGTTAAATTGGTGCAACCTTCCCTGAATAAAGCCAAACTGGGATAGGTCCAGTGTCTGTAGTTTGCCAATGTCCTTGCTTATTATTTCCATGGCTTTGTAGCTCAACAGGTAAAGCGCAGAAACTGTAATAGGGGAAGCTTTTTGACTGTGGGTTCAATACCCTCATATGCATTTTATATCCCATTGCAGGTAACACACCTTTTTATAATATTTGTGCTAGTATAATGTCTTTTAGGATGTACAGATGCTCTGTTTTGTTAATATGTGCATGTATACTAGATTCAGTGCGCATAAACACCTGCATCAAGTAGGCTGTAAATGACTGTGCATTTCTTTGTTGTCTACAAGAATCCAACAGTAACCGATATTGCTTAGCATTATTTAGTGAATGATGTTGTTTTTCTCATTCATATGTGCTTCACACGCAATTAACTGTGTATGTGTTTCCATTTGTCTAATATTGGTTTTGTACATACACAAAAATATGTATGCATAATAGATATATGTGTACATCTGCTTTATATGCATACACACACCTGGAACTGTATATGACAAATCAGAAGTACCTTTGTCTTACAGGAAATGGTGATAAGAATTAAGGTTAATACAGGGCAGCATCAAAGTTCACTCTACAGGTAAAGCAATTCAGCAGTACTGTGGATTATTGTGTATATGTGGGTTCAGTACCCTTATCTGTACTCTTACATCTTGTATACAAGTAACGAATTTGGTATTTTTTGTAGCTCTACAGACATGCCTCCATCATTTGCAAAAGTCCCATTTAGTTATCAGCTGTACATCTGTGATTATTGCCATGCTGAAGCACCTAATCCTTGCAGGCTGCAAATGACTGCCTGTATCATTGTCATCCCCAGAACTCACGTAATAGCACTGGTTGTCTGGTGTTAAGACTCAGTAAAGGAGTTTCTTGTTATTTACATGTCTTTATCACAATTAATACAATCCCTGTATTAAAATTAAAATAGCTATAATATATGTTGTTATACACGCAGACATAGTTATGCATAAAACATGCATACATATATATAGATATATATATATACACATATATACATGGATTCACTTTAGATTATCAAATTCCCGAAAACTCGAAACCCATATAGTCGAGACCATATGATCGAGTTTTCGGAAACTTGAAACTCTAAAGTGAATGAAAAAAAAAACAAGACATAAAAACGTTTCTGTGCCCCCCACATCCCCCTACTTAAATATACCAACTCTGAGATCGCACTACAGCGAAGAAAAGGGAAATCTCTCATTCCTCGCTGTATGCAGAAGCACAGAATGTGAGGGTTCCCATGTCCTCTGTGTAGTGCAATCTCGGAGTTGGTATATCTAAGTAGGTGGGGTGTGGGGGGTGCAGGGGGGCTTGCACCCCAGAAACGCTGTTTTTATGTTTATATTTTGTTTTGTTTTGTTTTTTCATTCACTTTAGAGTTTTCAGTTTCTGAAAACTCGATCATATGGTCTCAACCATATGGGTTTCAAGTTTTCGGAAATTAGATATTCTAAAGTGAACCCATATATATATATATATATATATATATATATATATATATATATATATATATATATATATATATACATATATATGGAAACACTCTGTAAAATCAAACATTTGTAATACTGAATGTTTTAGCAACCAGTAAGAAGTAATCAAAAAGTGATGTGTTCACTTCCGCTGGCATTAGCTTGTGGAGGGTCACAGACCAGCAGAGTGTGGGAATTTGCCCTTTCCCCACTGTTGTGCAATCTCAGAGTTGATATATATAATTATTGGGAGTGTGCTCCTAAAAAAAAATAAATCTTTTTTTTTTGTTTTTTTTTTTGTTTTGATCTTATTAGATTAATGTTTTGCCGTTCAATATTTATGTACTTCGATTTTTGAAAATACAACCATATGGGTCCCTATCAGTTGATCAAGTTTTCAAAAACTTGAACTCCATATGGTGAAGACCATATGATCGAGTTTTTGAAAATTCAAAGCTTTTGGATAGAGATCGCAGTACAGCGGGGATCAGGAAATTTACCTTTTTACTCACTGTAGTGTGATCTCTTAGTTGGTATATATAATTTTCAGGGGGTGTGGGGGAAAAAGGTGGCTTGACCCCTTGAAAAAATGTAAAAAAGGTAGATTTTTGTGGGGGATTTTTTTGATGTTCGAGTTTTCGGTAACTCGATCATATGGTCTCTTCAATATTTTTTTTGAGTTTCCAAACAATCGATCATCTGACATAGTCCATATGTATATATATATATATATATATATATATATATATATATATATATAAAATTATATGGGTCTCCCTGATAACACCGACACGCCAAAACACCGACAACGAAATAACTGACACGACAAAACCGGAAAAAAAAGAAAGTTTAAAAACACATAACTTCATATACTTGACAAACCACAAACCCGACAATCAACAAAACAAATACCTTTCCCAAAAAACACACAAACAACACAAGCACACCAAAAACCTTACAAACCTACACTAAACCTTACATACACAACTATCTATGCACTAACCTTAACCCAAACCCTAACCCTAAGGTCCGTCACTATCGCACACTTACCTTACCCGCACCCTAACCCTAACTCACTTAATCCACCCAAACCTTTAACTCTGTCACTAATGCACACTTACCTTACCCGCACCCTAACCCTAACTCACTTAATCCGCCCCTAACCCTCAAGTCCGTCACTATCGCACACTTACCTTACCCGCACCCTAACCCTAACTCACCCTAAACCTAAAGTCCATCACTATCGCACACTTACCTGACCTGCACCCTTCCCTAACATCCGTCACTATCACACACTTGCCTTACCCACACCCTGACCCTAACGTCCGTCCCTATCGCATACTTATCTTAACATGTCGGTGTTCTCAGCTGTCGGTGTTCTCCGTTGTCGATCTTCCAGTGTCAGTGTTCTCATCATCGGCGTTTAGAACTTTCGGCATTTTCAGGTACAACTATATATACATATATATATATATATATATATATAGAGAGAGAGAGAGAGAGAGAGAGAGAGTTTTCTGGTATATGAGAAATGTATGAGAACTTTTCTTTGCAGGAATGCTACCCAAACTAAGATGTGCAAACTAAGAGTGAATATTTTCATTCTTCCACTAAATACAAATATGCTACCAGTGTATTTGGATATAAATATATTATCAGTGTCTTTTCTACATGTACAACCCAGCATGCAGTATGTCCAGTGTGCTGTGCATATTGCTTTTGCTGTATGTTCTCTTTTATATAGGAGAAAGCAGTTTTACAGCAAGATGGCTATAAATGAACATATTAATAGTACATAAAATGCATAGTGACATATAGTCAGTAAAATCATTGTACACTGGTGTTAGTTTAGCACTGAAGATTAAGTGTGGAATTCATAAATGGTTATCAGACTGAGCTGCATGAATTAGCATGACTAGTGTCCATGATGAGGGTGTGGGTGATTCTAAGGCACACATAATGCCGTTGCATGATATCAAAATGGTGTGGTATGCAATGCATGCTAATAATTTAATAATGACATGCAAATGAGGAGCCCATGTAAATGAACCACACAGAATGTGTACATGAAGGCACAAGAACTGGCACACTGACTCAGAAATGTATAAAATGATATTGCTGCACAGTGGCACTTACCCATTTTGAACACCAAGATTTGTGGTGTACATGGAAGCAGTGGATCAGAAGCATGTTTTGGGAGCTGCCATCAGAACCATTGCCCTCAGTATTGTTCTTTGCAAGCATTCACTCCATCAGAGGAAGTAGGCATAGCACCTCACATGCTGTGACCTCACAGCAGTGGACCATTTTGGAGTGGGCAGAGATACTGTAAGAGACCAAGTTAAACTGTGTTGCCAGCAAGTGAAATCAAGGGGCATGTATGTTGTGATGAAAGGGGGTACTGCCAGCAAAAAGTTTGTAAAAAATTATGCCATTTGTGATTATCAAACTAATTTATACAAGATGCTTGTGTTACAAATGTATTAGAACTGAATGTCATGTGTATATCAAACTGCTTTGTACAGATGTTTGTGTTGAATAGGTATCTGTAAGGTGCTTCTGCTTAAAATGTATCCACAGTGTGCCCTACTATAAGAGCACAGAAATGTACATGCACTATTGTAACTGTTTAAATGTATATCTTAACAGAGGAAACCGGAGGGTTAACCTCAGTCCAGCAAATGTTAGAAAAATATCTGAAATTAAATTACTTTATAGGCTCTCTTTCAGGTTTCAGTTCAGCTAGAGACACAAAGTCTGTACTAGGAAGCTTTCTGTATTGTCTCTAGGGTAAACTAATTGCTACTTTGGAAGCATGAAGGAATGCACTTGTTTTATGACTTCCAGCACCTGCCAAACATCTGAGCAAAGGCCCTTGTCTGGGTATTTTTACAGGTAGATGCTAAATACTGCCAGCTTCCAGCATTGGGGAATTTTGCCTGGGAACTAGAAGTCAGATGACAAGAAGTGATGTCATTCTGAAAGCTATCCCAGCAGTAATATTTTAGATATTATTTTGAGCAGTCTCTTAGTGAGACAGAGCATTCTGCATTCTGTCTTGGACCTGACAACAACAAGAACAATTCTCCACATCTACCTTGCTCTAATTAAGTATGTTGCTAGAGTTTAATAACTCTCTAAGATATAGTCAGGAATATAGCAAAGCTTAGTTCAGATTTTGTTTTTCTTTATTTGTGTGAGACTGTACTGTAATGTTATTTTAAATATTTCCTGTGGTTTAGAACTCTGATGTCACTGTGAATATATATTTAGTATTGTCTTGTTCTTTTATTATTTATTATTAAATATAATTAAACCTTTCATTGTGGCTGATGTATGCAGAGATATTTAAGTTTTGAGAATACTTGCTTTTTATTTGGCAACACTGTGTGGGCCACTCCTAATAGCCTTGCTCTTGGTGAAACTACTATTTTTTATTAGATATTACACAGTAAGATTGGACACCCTTTATTAATGGCCCTAAAGTAGCTGATAAGGAGTGACTGATGGCAATGGTAACTACCTTATAGTCTGAGCAGAAGAGTGCATAGCTAATAAACCTGTCCCAGCCTTTCCCAGGTATGTGTGTGCGTAAATTAAACCTCAAAGAGTGTGTGTGTATGTGTGTGTGTGTATGGGGGGGGCTACTTGAGCAGGGACATGAAGCACTGGTTGGACAGACAGGGTGCTAGAGGTCTTGGCTTCGTCACTCAGCTGAGATCTCAATTCTATAGCTGTGCCATTGGAGAATCTTATTGAGGATGTAGAGGAAGAGGAAGAAACCAGCCTCGGACTGACCATGGTCTCTGTGTGCTCTTGAGGGAAATTACACTTGATGCAGAGAGCTGCATCTGGAAATATTGTGTGTGTACCTGTAATCTTCCTAGTGAACGTCCCCACACAGGTGCCAATGCTGAGGACTGAGGCTTCTCGATTACTGGTCCAGTTCTGGGTCATCACATATTAACTGGCTGGCAGTGCTGGAATCACCACATCACATATTGGGATTCAGTGGTGTGGATATTGAACTCCTGTAGCCTGTGAACAGTGGTCACTAAAGAAGGTGTTTGTACTCTCAAGCAGCCACACTGTAGACATTCAGAGCTTCATATCACAATAGTTTTATTCATTTTGTGCTAGCTTAGTTAGTCAGGGAGAGCAGGCAAGGATGTCAGCAGAGGAGTATGGCAAGCTTACAAGGAGCCAGTTGGCTGAGATGTGCCAAGCCAAAGGACTGGTGCATGTAAACCTGACTAAAGCAGAAATGATTGCAGCCTTAGTCACAGCTGCATCACAGACCAGCAATCAGGAGGACAACCAAACTGGCATTGTGGATGTACAATGCTCAGAAAATGGACAATTCAACTTTGTCTCAGAGGACTTAAAAATCTGTCTGGAATTAAAGAGACTTGAACTGGAGGCCAAACATTTGGAACTAGAATCAGCAGAGAGACTGCAGTGGTTGGTAGCTGAAAAAAAAAGGAGAAACAGATGGAATTAGAATCAGAAGAGAGACTGAGATGTCGGGAAGCCGAAGTAAATAAGAGGCAGAGGCAACATGAAAAGGAGATGCCGACTCTTTGCCAGGGTCATGGAGGTAATGGGGAAGGGAATAACTGAACCCCAGAAGCAATAAAGGTCAGTAAATTTCTTTCACAATTTACAGACGGTGATAATTTTGATAGTTTTATTCATATGTTTGAAAGGGTCTATAAACAGTATAATGTTGACCAAGGGCTCTGTGTATGATTCCTGACTCCCTAACTCCATGGTAAAGCTGTAACTGCTGTTTTTAAATGGTCTGATACTGATTGCTTAAATTATAATACAGTTAAAAATTGAAAAACTACTGAAAAGCGGACAAGACACAATGAGAGAAAGCTGTTCAAAACACAGGTTTAATACTCCAAATAAAAATTCCAAGTGAAAGTTAGCGCTTTCGGCAAGTTAATTAACCCGCCTTCATCAGACAAAACAGCAAGATGACTTAATAAAATACTTATATATTACAAATGTCAAAAAACAGATTTGGGCGAAACACAGCTCATAAAAAGTAAAATCAAATATCATCTATCAAACGTATCAAACGTCAGTAACCAAAGGGCATCCAAAAAGTAAACATCCAAGTAAAAAAAAGTATTATTTTTTGTATGTGGGTGTTACCAGAGTTAAGCGGTTTCATCAGAGGTTCAGATATAAGGTATTAATTAAAGGTAGTGATAATTAACAAAAAGCAAAAAAAAACAAAATAAAGAAAATTAACAAACAAAAAAGCGGTAACAAAAAGGGGTACATCCAAATAAAAGGGTAAAAACAAATAAAAACTTAAAAAAAATACATAAATATTCAACACTTGAAATCACATATATATACATGTACATACTCATAAAATACATCTTATAAAATACTAAACTACTAAGATAAACGAAATAATTAAAATAAAGCGAAAGAATTTCAAATAATAAATATAATTTATTTAACAAGTCTCCTCATCCTCTAAAAGGTTTAAAAGAAAGAAAGCTTAGCATTGGGTCAAGAAAGAAGCAAATCAAGCTTAACCTCCAAAATATCTGACCTAAGCTTCCAAAATCCAAATAATCATCAGAAGAGAGAATTTAGAGATTTCATCAGACATATATTCACTAGAGAGAATATTTGGATTTCATCAGACTCTTATAAAAGGTCTGATGGGGAGCCTTACAAAATTTACTTATATATTACAATCAAATTACGGAAGCCAATCATAAAAAACAGCATTCCACAATTAGTAAATCTCCATGGGAACCTTAAAGTTATAGCTAGCAAGTATGTGCCTTATAATACAAATACTGTCACATTGAAAATAATAGTTAATATGACCAAAAATGCATACACTAAATTTGTCATATTATATACTAGCTCGTCCATTAGAGTATTACACTCAAAAAATGTAAAGAATCCAATAAAATACATTTTAAACTATTTACATATTTTTTGGTGATAATAGCACCTAAATAAACTGCACTCCCATGTATCATACCCGATAGTGAAAGATCGTATGACTCAAATACAATTCAGCAAGATAGTGACCATCGTACCTCTAATCCTGTTGCTAAAAATAGGGTATGTGTGTATATTTTAAACATCCAGCTAGTATGTGCAAGAAAAATTATTAAGCTCCTCGATAGCGTATGTTAAAGAGCCAAAAAGTGGTACGGACTAAATGTTGCATTGTCGCAATAGGGCAATGCTATAATGACCTAAACCCAAGGATTTTATTATTGGTTATAATTACTGTTACACCATAATAGGGGTAACTAATACAGTTAACAATTGTATATCTAAGTTTGGCTATAACAGTCATCAAGTATTTTTAATACTATTAAGTATTAAAGTATATTTAATATTCATATAACACCTCTTTTTGTGTAGAACATCGTAATAATATTATGCGGAGCTCAGGGTATCTTTATTTTGGCATCATTTACGGTAATTCTACACTCTTAATGATTTGTGAGTGAATTTTTGATGACTACATTAGTTTGCAGGTTGTTGTACCTACATACACTCCATAATTTACTATGGCATGTTTTTGGATTCTATACTGGTACCAAGTAATGTATCCATTCTGGATACATGTTTATTAGTAGGTTTATTATATCGACTACTTGCATATCAAAAAACATTTTAGCCTTCTTGGTTTTGTAAGTGTTTTTTACTATAGCTTTCCCTAACTTAGATTCATGTTGGGTTTAGGTCATTATAGCATTGCCCTATTGCGACAATGCAACATTTAGTCCGTACCACTTTTTGGCTCTTTAACATACGCTTATCGTTGTGAGCGAATAATTTTTCTTGCACATACTAGCTGGATGTTTAAAATATACACACATACCCTATTTTTAGCAACAGGATTAGAGGTACGATGGTCACTATCTTGCTGAATTGTATTTGAGTCATACGATCTTTCACTATCGGGTATGATACATGGGAGTGCAGTTTATTTAGGTGCTATTATCACCAAAAAATATGTAAATAGTTTTAAATGTATTTTATTGGATTCTTTACATTTTTTGAGTGTAATACTCTAATGGACGAGCTAGTATATAATATGACAAATTTAGTGTATGCATTTTTGGTCATGTTAACTATTATTTTCAACGTGACAGTATTTGTATTATAAGGCACATACTTGCTAGCTATAACTTTAAGGTTCCCATGGAGATTTACTAATTGTGGAATGCTGCTTTTTATGATTGGCTTCCGTAATTTGATTGTAATATATAAGTATTTTATTAAGTCATCTTGCTGTTTTGTCTGATGAAGGCGGGTTAATTAACTTGCCGAAAGCGCTAACTTTCACTTGGAATTTTTATTTGGAGTATTAAACCTGTGTTTTGAACAGCTTTCTCTCATTGTGTCTTGTCCGCTTTTCAGTAGTTTTTCGTTTACAGTTAAAAATTGTTTATTAGAGTATTTTAAGTTAACACCTGAAGCTTAGAGGACAATGTTTTGTGAGCACAGATGCAAGGCAGATGAAAGTGGGCATCGGGTCACCACATTTGAAGGGCTGCCAGACCTTTTAGTGAGGGAACAAGCCCTTAGCACTTTGCCTGAGGATATGAGAATCTGGTTGGCAGGTAGAGAATATAGCACTGCAGATGAGTTGGGGAAAAAGGGACACCTATATCTAGCAGGCAGGGCAACACTGCACAAGAAAGGGATACTCAGTTCAGCATATGAGTATAAGGGAACCCACGGTGGGCAGCCTAAATTGCCCCAACAGAGTCTGCCAGTAACAGGGGAAGCCACTAGTTCAGGTACATGGCCAGGATCAAGGGTTAAATGTTTTAAATGGAACCAGTGGGGCTATGTAGCATATAGATGTCCATGGAGGCAAGGTGGGGAATAAAAGGTGGGGGAGCCAGCAAGTGGGAATAACAGAATGCCACTGGTAAGTTGTCTGGAGACAACAAAGTTATCAAACTACCATAAGAGGTTATATCCTATCTTAGTAGATGGGAAACAGGCCAATGCTAAGAGAGACACAGCCTCTGACCTAACCATTCTGAAGCCTGCAATGTTTAAAGAGGAGCACTATTTACTTGGGCAGTCTACTCCAGTCAGAGCTTTAAGAGGGACCCCATTCCAAATACCATTGGTTATGGTTCACCTTGACTGGAATGGTGGAAAAGGAAGCAGGCAAGTAGGAGTGTTTGAAGATATCCCTGCAGATATCCTGATAGGGAATGATGTTAATAATGCAGTACTTTGTATGCATGCAGTGACATGTGGTAAGGTTTGGAGACAGGCATGTGGGTCTAGTAACCTGGGGGGGACCCAGACAAACCGTACACTTGAAGCCAGGACTGGTGAAGTGGCTACTTCAGGGAAGGAGCTACCCTTTAACAGTAAGACTTAAGGTGAGCCACAGCTGCTGGTGGGTACTGATGTTTCCTTGGACAGAGAGACTGCAAGAGCAGAGGTGAGTAGTAGTACCCAGGCTGACAGTGAAGCTGGGAAGGGTTACAAAGAGAGAGTTGAGAAAGGCTCAGCTCTCAGACCCTATATTGTAAGGTTTGAAGGAGGTAGCAAGGGAGGCACCTTATTATCAAGGAAAAGGGGAATCTGTATACTGGGACAAAGGGTTACTGTATACATAGTGAACCCCTGAGGGAGGGCTAGAGGGTGAGAGAATACAGCAGTTGGTAGTGCCCACATCCTACCATCTGACACTTCTAGCCATATCCCATGACATTCCCTTTGCAGGTCATATGAGCATGAAGCATACCAAGAGATGTATTATGCAGAACTTTTATTGGCATGGTATTTCCAAGGATGTAACAGGGTACTGCTGGACCTGTGAGCAGTGCCAAAAGGTAGGCAAGGCAGGAGACAAGGTCAAAGCTCATTTGGTGCCATTTCCTGTGATTGAGGAGCCATTTTAGAGGGTAGCTATGATATTGTGGGGCCTCTGAGTACCCCAAGTTTCATGGGGAAGAAGTATATCCTAGTGGTAGTAGATTATGCTACCAGATACCCTGAGGCCGTGGCTATGTCCTCCACTGAGGCAGAAAAGGTGGCAAATGCTTTGTTAGAGATTTTTAATAGGATAGGTTTCCCAAATGAAATACTGACTGGCAGAGGTGCCAATTTCATGTCAGACCTGCTGGCTTGTCTGTGAGACTGCTGTGGGATGAAGCACCTAAAGACCACCCCCTACCACCCCCAGATTAATGGTCTGGTGGAGAGGTTAAACTCTACACTAAACACCACGCTACAGGCATTTGCAAACCTGTTTAAGAGGGAGTGGGACAAATATTTTCCCCATCTGTTGTTTGTTACAGAGAGGTGGGCCAGGAATCCACAGGTTTCTCACCTTTTGAGTTGCTGTATGAGCATATGGTGAGGGAACCTCTATATTTAATTCTTGATGAGTGGGAGGGTGAGTGTGAATCCCACAAGGAGTCTGGTGTGGCATATGCCCTAAACCTCAGGACAAGGCTGAGGGAGCTCATGGGCATGGCCCAGGAGAACCTGGCAGAAGCCCAACAGCAGGAAAAAGGTCTGGTATGACAGGAATGTTTGAGCCAGAGAGTATGCTGTGGGGCAGCAGTTTATGGTTCTCACTTCTGTCGGACACAACAAGCTACAGGCAGCTTGGGAAGGACTCTTCAAAGTAGTAAGGAAGGCCAGTGATTTTAACTACATGGTAGAACTGCTAGGCAGGAGGTAGGGACACAAACTGTACCATGTTAACATGATGAAACATTACCAAGATAGAAAGGCCCTTGTGCTGAGTATTTGCAGTGCATGGCAGGAGGAATCCATGGGGGATCTGGTGACTGATGTCCTCACTGAGGCTCAGACTGGCACCTCAGTGGAAGGGGTAGCAATGTCCCAGCACCTGTCCCCTACCCAAGTTCGAAAAATCCGAGCAGTGTTACAGGAGTTTGGGGGCATGTTCACTAGGAAACCAGGATGCACCCACCTGGTGCAGCACCATGTGGATACAGGACCACAAAGGCCTATCAAGCAGGCCCTTTATAGGGTGCCTGAGAGAGTCAAACAGACCCTGAGGGAGGAGATACAGGAAATGTTGAAACTGGGGGTAATCCAGGAGTCCAGCACTCCCTGGGCCTCCCCAGTGGTGCTGGTACCAAAGAAGGATGGTGGCACCAGGTTCTGTGTGGACTAAAGGAAGGAAACTAACTAGTCACACAGAGTCAGATGCTTACCCCATGCCTAGGACAGATAAAGCCCTAGAGCAGCTGGGTAGGGCTAAGTATCTTACCACTATTGATCTTACCAAGGGTTACTGGCAGGTGCCATTGACTCCCAACACTAGAGAGAGGTCAGCCTTTGTAATTCCTTTTGGCTTGTCTGAGTACACAAAGATCCCCTTTGGGATAAAAAAATGCCCCAGTCACTTTCCAGAGGCTGGTAGATCATATCCTAGCTGGAGCAGGAGATTTTGCCCTTGCTTACCTGAATGATATTGTCATCTACAGCCATTCATGGCAATAGCACCTTAAGCATGTCAGGGAGGTGCTGGGCAGACAACAGAGGGCAGGGTTGAGCATTAAGCCCAGTAAGTGTCGGGTGGGTATGGCAGAGTGCGGCAGAGGTCTCCTACCTGGGATATAGAGTGGAGCATGGTAAGATCAGGCCAGAACCTGCCAAAGTGAAAGCCATTCAAGCATGGTCTATCCTTGTTACCAAAAAGCAGGTGAGAGCATTCTTAGGGACAGCAGGGTATTACAGAAAGTTTGTCCCCAATTATAGTACCGTAGCTGCTTCTCTCACACACGTGATGAGGAAAAACAGGCCAGATAAGGTAGTGTGGACCCCAACATGTGAACAGGCATTCCAAAAGCTTAAAGGAACCAGTCCAGATTACAGGAAAGAATTTGTTGTGCAGGTGGATGCTTCAAACCATGGAGTAGGGACTGTATTCAGCCAGGCTTCCTCAGAGGGAGAAGAGCACCTAGTGGTATATCTCAGTGGTATATCTCAGCCATAGACTCCAACCCATGGAGGAATTCTATGCAGCTGCAGAAAAGGAATTACTAGCCATAGTATGGGCACTGCAGAAACTTCAGCCTTATCTGTATAGAAGGAAATTCACTGTAGTTACAGACCACAATCCCTTAACATGGCTACATGGAGCCAGCCAGCAAAATGCTAAGTCACTAAGGTGGAGCCTAGGGTTGCAAGCATATGATATGACAGTGCTGCACTGTAGTGGGGTTAGCAATACCAATGCAGATGGGCTCTCAAGACAGGGAATGGGGTAAGGTAGTCCCAGATAGGCTCATTCCTCTCAAGCAATGTGTGGAGGAGTCTAACTGGTTCTCCAGGACAATGGAGGAGGGAACAACACCATGTAAGCCTTTCCATTTTCATGAGGTCCTTGGATCCATGAGCTGCAAACATATTGATATTAAGGCCCCGCCTGGTCAATGTCCATTAGCAGTAAGGGTTTCCACTCTCTGAACTTTCATTTTTTTTAATTCTGAAAATACCTGGGGCATTGTTTATAATGTGCCTGTGTGTCACCCAGGCAGTTCACATGATTCAAATGTTGCACATGACATGTTCATCTGATACCACTGATCCAATGAGAGAACTTCCCATAAAGTCGCCTCTTTGGAAAGAGCACAAACATGCTAGTAGGCAGGCCTATACACACACAGATACCATCAGGCCACATGTAATATATTGTTTGCTCTGTATTGCAGGTGATCTCATATATGCCTTAGCATCCTGGTTGATGACCCTGACAAGCAACCCCCAGGCAATGCAGAAAGAGGTCCATAACATAGACCTTGACAAATTTTAAAACATGGAGCATGTATTCAGACTACTTAAGGGACACTTCTAATGTCTATACACCTCAGAAAGGGTACTGTAATACAGTCTAGATTTATGCAGCAGAATATTTATTGTGTGTGCATGACTCATAATATTGCATTGTGCAAACAAATGAAGCAGCAGATAAGCATCATGGCATCCCCCTCAGAAAAAGAAATAAATACAATGCCAAATTCAAGAATAACCCCTATGTTGGAACCCTAATATAAACAAGATCTATAATAAATGAAAAGAAAAAAATTAATTGCATGCAAAAATAAATTATTTCTTAAGATTCCAAAAATGCTCTTGTTAAACTAAACAAGGAACTACAGATCCTGATCAAATCAACCAAGATATTAGGTAAAAATGGCCACCCAGATAAAGGATAACTATAAAGCCTTCTTTAATTATGTTAAATGCCTCAGAAGCAATGCTCAGTACTATGCAGAGCTAACAGGAAATTACATCATATACCTGGACCCAGAGAATATTACCAACTCATAGCAGACAAATTTAGCTCAAACTCCACTCTTTTCTCACCTCCAATATTCTCAAATCATATACCTGCATCAACATCCCCTCCCTTAAAGCTCCCAAGAACAAGTCATCAAGGCACTATCTAATGCCAAGAACAAAATGGATCTGAGTAACATATCAGGCTACCTACTGGTCACCCTGAAAGAAGACCTGTTAGACCCCCTACAGAGACTATTCAATATATACACAGATCAATAGCCTAGTATGTACCTATGACCCTATGAGTGCATAGTTTTCAATAACCTGGCCTGCAAACATTCAAGCAAAGCACAAATCAGGCAATAAGAAATACAAAGTTATGCTTGCCGTACAACTGACAGTTCAGAACATTGCTGGATTCAGGGCATGCCCTCTCTCTTCTGGTAATTACATATCCTTATCCTATTTTTATTTTCTGGAAGAGATGGATCTGACATGACATACTTTTAAAGTACAGAGATACACAAAGATTTATTTTTATAAAGCATAAAAATACACTTTTAATTATACAGGCATCGGCATCCACATCATGTGTAAAATAGAGTTGTAGAGTTGTTTTTGATACTATGTGAAGGGCTAGTCATGTAAAAAGTATAGCTTTCCTTCAATAGGAAATCTCCTGTAATAAGAAAACTACAGGGACCAAAAGTACTATATTGATTTATTCATTCACTTTCTGTACAACTACAATACAAACAGACTGCAGAGGATCAACCCTGTGTATGCTGACCCTTTCATGTCCTGTCATCAAAAAGGCAACAGTGGATGTAATGAGCCACATGAGAGGAAAACAGACACTTAAATAAATTAGAGCAGACGAGTGCATGGTAACATAATTACCAGCAACAAAGGATAAATCAATAGCCTGATGAATGCCTAGAGCTGATTCACTCAAATGAATGAAGGGCAGGTTCAAGGAAAGCAGTGATAGATCTACAGTCTGACTATCTGGTATGGACTTTACACTAAAACACGCATATTAATGAATGCATTAATCATGATTTATGTGCAGAATTAAATCATTTTCTTCCCATATGTATACATTAAAGTTGTTAACATTGTCACAGAGTGATAAAATTATATTTTATAAAAGTCTTTGAATCAAGAATACAGTAAGCCTGCCCAGTGTAATGAATGTGAAAGGATGGTGAAAGAAATGCTGTGCAGTTTAGAATGACTATGACTGAATAATATCTGGGAAGTTTTCTCCCGGGCTCTCTGATGAAAATGGGTCTTATAGGCCCAGTCAGATTTTTCTGGTAAACAAATGACAATAAATAAAGAAATAAATTATATTCATCCAGTAAAATTACATTTATCATATTCCTGTTACTTGTTTATGATACCAATTAAATGTTTACATGCCTTCAGTGGAAATTAAGAAAGAAACCTACCTCATAGTGCTTGATTCCCTGGTTCATTTATTCTCAGGTTACTTTCTGCATGGTGTTTGCATTTCCTTCTCATAAATATGTGGGGTTTTTGCACCATTTCATCCCACATCTTAAAGGTGTGCTGATAAACGAATTGTCTAAAGTGTGTGTGTGTGTGTGTGCTCTTTGTGTATGTGCAACTATGTACATGCCTGTGATGAACTAGAGTCCTGTCCTAGACTGTTTATTTTATTTTTTTATTGGTCTGTTAACTGGCTAGTCAGATAGGTAAGCTAGTCTTTGTACCATTACCTGGACTTACTCCTGTTGCTTGCTCCTACTCACTCGAAGGTATCAGTAAACAGATGAATCAATGAACTTTGTTCAGCGAGTTAAATATACAATTGTTAAACTAGCTCACAAAAATAAAAAGATATTTTGAATACTTCAGTTTTAGTATTTGTTCTCTAATGTATATAGTAATTATGCCCTATAGCTTTTTGTAACATGATTATTTATATTTAGTTACAAAGTACATTCCTCTCATGATGAGTCAAGACTCCCCTACAGACTTATCACTTGCTTCAGTCAAGTAAATATGAGACAGGCTCTCAAATATAAATTGAACTATATTCATAACAACGTGTGGTCAGTGATAAAAATATGCATTATGCCCATATTTATCTTGCAAACATTCTGAAAAGAATAAACATGTAAATATTGTGTACCACAAATGCAACATGTCTGCAGAGACCAAGAAGTATAACAGAAAAGTCTAGAGCCGTATGCACAGAAGATGAGGTAATGATCATAGTTTCCCACTCCCTTGTATGTCAGCATACAGCATGATAGAATTAATGGACACACACAGACAATTAAATGGAAACTCCCTTATGTATAGTGCAATATCCCAACCCCCAGAAGCACCATGGAGACTTGCCAATATGCACGCGATACAGAAATACATGTGGAAATCACAGGCAAAAGTCATTTTATTTTTATTTATTTAGTTATTTATTTATTTATTTGATATTTGTTAACCAGGATAGTCCAACTGGGTCACAAGGCCCTTTCTCAGCAGACGCCCGGGGAGAAAAGCTCCACAATTTTAGAATCTTACATTACTTACAAGCAAACTACAGTATACAAGTATACAGTGAGTACATTGCTAGTTTAACTGTGACAAACTACAGTATATAAGTATACAGTGAGTACATTGCTAGTTTAACTGTGGTAACACTTTACACAAAGACTGATAAGCAAAATTAGTAGAAATAAGTATACAGTGAATACATGACATGGTTATCTTGATAACACTTTACACAAAATTATAAATTTGACAAGACTTTTACAAATTTGACAAGACTTTTAACATGATACAGTGTCACTGCCTCAGTGCTAGGATATTTGCACAATACCATTCTTCATGTTTGAACTGGAAGAATACTTGTGCTGTTTACATTAGTTCATAAGGAGGTAGAAAGATAGAAGTAGTATGGTACATTTTTTCCAGTCTTGACAGTGCTTAATGGTAGTGGACATGTTAATGTAACTGAAGGAGTTATAGGAGGGCAGATTGTGTATCAGACAGATTAGAGGATATGATGTGGGGACCAGTAAAGGTTCAGGTTTGGCCATCCTAAATTCATTCATAGGCCTTTTACTAATAACCAACATCTTTCCCTGCTGTTTTGCTGTCCCTAAAAAAATAAAATCTTTAGTCACAGAGCAGTAATCAAAAGCTGGTGTAGAAAGTTTGAGTGAGATGACAGCTTGCTTAGTAGTGGTGGCATGCATACTTTTGGTTACCCATGAGTGGCCATCAGCTGCTCCAGCTCTTTTCCCTGTCCACTGGTTTCTGACGCTGATAAGAAAAATGTTGGTGAAAGGACTAAATTTAGGACAGATATGATGCTAGCTAGTGGCAAAAATGTGAAATACTATTAAGGGGTATCCAATTCTTGTGAAAAGCCACCAAGAAAATGTAGCTCCTAAAGGTAAATATCAAAGCCAGTGCACTAGCAGGCTCAAAAAGGTGACAAGCAAAACCCTCAAGCTCAGTGAAGAAATTTTAAGTCCCCAAAAAGGTGAAAGCACTTGGGGGAATTCAGAACCTTTCAAGGGGGTTGCTTGACCAGCCAATGCAAGGCCATAGTCTTCTCCTCAATGATGTCATGATGGGCAGATATAGTACTCAAAACATGCACCTTAATCAATGAATAATGAACCAAAACCTTATAGGTGATTGATTATGTCTGAAGAACCAGTATGTTAATTTACTCGAACGGCACAGGATTGATTATGTCTGAAGAAACAGAGTGTTAATTTACTCAAGCAGCACTGGATAACTTTCTATCCAAACAGACAACTTATTCTTAACTCATTAAAGCTGAGAGTGCCTCCAGGCATTTCTGCAGTTACCTCCTATTGCGCCTCTAGGTGTCAAATATTACTTGCTCATATTTGCATTAATAATTCCAAAACCATGCTACATGCAATGTATCAGAATATTTTATCTTAAAATATCCATGATGGCAAACACAACTGTATTGATATTTGACCGCTGTCAATAACTATTTGTTAGAACTGTAAGGTGATGACTTCATTGGATGGGAAGACAAACAAGGGGATTTCACCTGCCATGTCAAAGGGGATGTATCTGTCACCATCCTCTCCGAATACTACAGCTCTGAAAATTAATGGCATTTCCCCTTCTAGTAAATAGGTCAATCTCCAGAGTGACCTACTCCCAAGTCTTCAACTCCAACAGAGGGCTGCAGTCATCTGACAGGATATTCAACTTTCGCAGGATATGCAGTTTGTCAACAGCCATGCCCAACTTTGCTACATAAAGTGCACTGTCAGAGCTACATCCTCCCTCGACAAGCTTTTGTTTATATATCACAAGTGGATGCTAGCCCAAAACTGGGGAGGATCATTTCACAGATCCCCTCCAAAACCTCTCCAGCAAGGAGCACTGCCTTCAGGTCCAGATCTCCATAGGCACCTTGGGACCAAGTTCCTTGAATAATGGAGGAGCCAAGGAGGACTCTCCCTTTTACCCACTACAGAAATGGGTGTCAAGACCTGCAAAACATTCAGTCACAGTAAGGGAGTGACTGCAGGGAGAGCAGTGGGGATTCTGAACTACTCCAAGGCATAGTGGCAACAGTTCTGCCCTAGGAAATGATCCAAGAATCAGGAGTGACTAATGACACTGGCATCTCAGTCAATCGCAATTCCCATTTACTAGATGGACAAAATGCTCTAGTGAAGAGCGCAGCCTTGTAAACCTGGACAGTTACAATCCCAGAGAATTACATGACAGTTTGGTAATATTCAGCTATCCACCTCATCTCAATTTGGGTCCCTTTCTGGGCTGTATTCCTTTCTGCCATACTTAATGCAATATGTGTACCACAACTGATTTGATTTAAATGGTATCCTAAGGAAAAATGCAATATGTGCATTAATTTATACCTCTGTGTTCTTAACTTATCAAGTGCATGTTTCTTCTCAGGACTGTAGTCTTTGCTGCCATGCTCAAGTAAGCAATATACATACTGCAAAGACTTAATTTAAACAGTATTCTAAAGAAAAATACAATATGTGCATTATTGAAGTGAAACTTCGTTAGGCACGGTAGTGCGAGTTTGGAGTGAAACGAAAAGTGAAACAGAAGTGAGACTCCGCCAGAGGATGGCACTGTTTGGCACCTAAATTTACTAAATTTAAATTATTTGTCTTTTCTGTTTCTCAAAAGTAAGTGGACCAGACCACTGGGTCCATTTTCAGCCTGCAGTTAGTTCCAATAAACATATAGAAAAAAGTTAGATTAAAAAGTTCAGTCAAAATGTAATAGTTAGCTTTACAATAAAACTAATAAAACTAAGAAAAATGAACATTCATTTAAAAATATAAGCAGTAGCAAAATAGTTAATTGTTTGACTGCACGTCAGATTAAGCCACCTTTTCCAAAAGCTACACAATTGTGCTGTGCAGCCGTTAATACTCTTGCCTTATTAGTTTATGTAAATACTGTCATTTGCTCTGATAGTGTGACCACAATTTTGTTAGTTCTTGTTAACAGTAATTTCAGCTTTGTAAATACATCAGATACAATCATTCTAATAACGGTAAGCCCTTGTAGCACTAACCATAGTCCAGTACTTATTGTATAAGTTTTACTTGTTATGTCTCAGTCTGTCTTGAGTGTCCTTGGTAACCCGCTTACCTCAAGTCAGTTACCATTAAGTGTTTTGCTGTTGAGTTAAAGGTCAAACAATGTCTCATCTGGCATAAAGTTATATGTTTCTAGTAGGCTGTCTGCAAACATTATGATATCAGTAAAATGCCGATACCAGGGGTGTACACTATGGACAAGCTTTTTTGTTATGTGACCAACTTTTGTAGCTTATAGCAACTTCAGTTTTTAGAATGACTGTGTCATTCATTAAACATTAGATGTGGATGCCACAGTGGTACAGTGTTTCACATTGTCAGCTCATAGAAAGAGGATCTCCACTTCAATTTTCGGCTGCGGTGCCTTCTGTGCAGAGTCTACATATACTCCCTGCATTCTCGTGGATTTCCTCTGGGTGCTCCACTTTCCTCCCCACATTCCAAAGACATTTGTCTGGATCATTTCTCCCCAGGCCTCCATTGAAAATGGGCTCTGTCCCAGTCAAATGTTCCCAATAAACAAATGTTAAATAAATAATGTTTATGTTTACCTTTTTAATAAGCATGGAAGAATTCAAAAAGTAAAACTGTACACCTGCCCCCCCCCAAAAAAAAAACAATCTTTTGCAGCATTGTGAGCACACTTCATACTCCTGCGCATCCCAGTGTCTGCCGTGCTGCTCATTGGTAGCATCTGCGGTTCTTAAATACAGAAGTTTTACTTCTACTGCGCATGGCCACCACTCACATTCTTTTTTTTATATTTCTCTATGTTCTTTGAAAGTAAGTTATAATGTACATACTTTTAAAATGCTTTAATGCATGTTCATAATGTAGTGTTAATGCTTATCTGACTACTGTAGTTTCATTTGTAACTGCTAACAACATATTACCAATTAATCTTTTTTTCTGTAGACCTGTACTACGAATGGACATTTCCCAGTTGAGCATAACTGGTTAACAAAAATAAATATTTAAATTATTATAAATTACATGTACAGGACCAGCCACCAGAAAAAGTGAGCCTATAAAGTCTTGTCCACATCTACAGGGGAAGCAGTCAGCTCTAGTTTGAATGAGTATTTGATGTTTCACAACACAGGACACAGTATGGTAACTTTAAACACAGTCTGGCTTCCACACAAAGAATCTGAATTTTTGGTAAAGTGGGTTAACCCAGTAATCTTCAAACCTTGACAGGAGCCAGGGTATTATAAAGTCATCAGGTACAATTTTCAGTATTGAGAATAAAATAATATGTACAGTTTCTGTGACATTTACACGTTAAAATACATTTGAAGTGTTTGCATTTCAAGGTCATTTTGCAAACAGTGTGATAATTTGTGGTACTGGAACTGTGAGGAATGTATGTGAGAGCTGTGGTTTCATTTCTCTAACAACGCAAACTTGTTGCTTCTTTTTTTCCCCCATGTTTCTTTTGTGTCATGCAGTGAATCAAGTTAAAAACTGTATGCACACCAACCACCCACACAGAGTTCAAAAACCAAACAGGACAAAAGTAAGCAGATAAATTTGTCATCCGATAGCAATATCTGAGTAAATATTTGAATACTTCATACATACATTCAAAAGATAAAAAATGGTTCCCATTCTTTTTTCATGTCCCTTCTTACGCCCACTCATATTAATGTGATACAGGTACCACCCATGATGAGTATTACGTTAGTGTGTTTGGAATATTGCCAGGTGTCTATTTTCCAGGGTCCATAAGTGAAATGATGAAAGTTTTTACTTGAAACTGCAGCTGTGGTTAAATGCAAGAACAATTGAACAAACACAATACCATTTCTATTTTATACTCCCTATCAATGTGCAAAGCCAAATCTAATAATACTGGCATGTTCCAAACTCCACTTCAATTTTCCTGTTTGGAACACATACTCACTGTACCAGTAAGCTTTACTATAACAAACATTATCTGCCTCAAAATGGATATGGGTTTTGTGTAAATAATCATAATTTATTCCCTGCCCATTTATTGAGTCTTTCTCACCATTCAAATCAATCAAGTGCCATTGAAAATGAGCATGTAAGCTTCTTGGCTCTAAATTGCTAGGGTCATCTTTGCAACTCTTGTGACATCCACATTTCTGCTGTGTCCTAACTGAACTGAAGAAAACTGTTACTAGAAGTTTATTTACACTGCAGCAAAAAAAATAAATCTGTTCATCTCCAGCTCTTCATAATCACCGATCTATCCCACTGCAGAAATCCCTCTCACTCCTTCCTTATCATTTGTCTGCAAAACTGCTTTCAATGAAATGAAGATAAGACTTCTCTCCTCAGCACATGGACACAAACAGAACTCAGCAACACCATTCATTTCAAAGAACGTTTCAAGTACATTGTATTTCTATGGAATTTTAGGAAAAGGCTCCATGCTGGAACTTTCATGACAGTGTAGGCTGATGTCTCTGTCTTGTCAACAGTTATATACTACAACATGAGATACACCATCACTATACAATGTTTCCTGACAGATGATTTTGCATGGTAAACTTAAAGCTTAATTTCTTGAATTTCTAAAAGTTACTTTTTGGGACAGAACTGCAAAATGATACTGTTGCAGTTCATCATGTGTGCCTTAACTCCTTACTGCCTCCAAAATTCTAAGCTATGTTTCAGCTACAAAATCCTGACTAAAGTAGTACTGATAGTATTTTTGCAGTATGCATAAATAAAAAGGTATCAACTATTACTATGCCTATTCTTTAGCACGTGCAAGCTTTCCAAATCTTTGCTAATATTTAAATAAAAATCAGTTAACTCACAAAAAGGTTGCCTGACTTAGTTCATTAAACTGAGACAAATATACCAGAAATGTTGTCAAGACCCTATAGTATAGAATATCACACTACAGTGTCTAACTGCTCATTTTCAGTGTGTTCGAGTTTTGTTAATTATTTGTATGTACATTAACAGATTTTGAGAGTGTTCTGGTTTGCACAAAAAAAATCATATTGTGATTTTCTATAAGTAATGTAGATATTGAAATTTTAGCATTCACAGCTGATGTGATATGTATATTTTTGTAAGGTTGGTTATCAAAAGATGTTTGCATTTTCAATATTCATAAAACCACTCATCTTTCATTAGGTTGCATGGTTTCATTTTAGAGGTCCATTATAGTACAACTGTTTACTAACCTTATAGACTGCTGTGACGCCCCACCACTGGACCAGTAATCAAGGAGCCTCAAGCCTCACCACTGGCAACAGTGGGGGACGTACACTGGGAGGATTACAAGTAAACAAAGTATTTCCAGATGCAGCTCTCTGCAGCAAGTGCACTTTCCCTTAAGAGCACACATAAACCACAGTCAGTCAGGGGCTGGTTTCTCCCTCTTTTTCCAGATCCCCAATAAGACTCCCCACTGGCACAGCTATAGAGTTGTGATCTCAGCTGAGTGGCCAAACCAAGACCTCCAGCACACTCTCTGTCCAACCAGTGCTTCATGTTCCTGCCCAAGTAGCTGACACACACACTCTTTGAGGTTTGATTTATACACAGACACACACACACACACACACACACACACACACACACACACACACACACACACACACACACACACACACACACACACACACAGACACACACACACACACACACACACACACACACACACACCTGGGAAAGGCTGGCAAAGGTTTAGTAGCTATGCCCCCATTTGCCCAGACTATAAGGTAGTTATCACTGCCACCAGCCAACTACTTATCAGCTATTTTAAGGCCCTTAATAAAGGATGCCCAATCTTACTGTGTAATATTAATATTAATATAATTGGTAGTTTGACCAAGAGCAAGGCTGTTAGGAGTAGCCTGCACACTGTCATCAAATAAATATGCAAGTACTCTCAAAACTTCAATATCTCTAGACAAATCAGCCACAATGAAAGGTTTAAATATATTTAATAATAATAAAAGAAAAAGAAAATCGTATATATTCACAGTGACATCAGAGTTCAGAATCACAGGAAATATTCAAACCAGCATCACAGGACAGTCTCAAATAAATAAAAAAAAACATCTAAACTAAGCTTTGCTATATTACTGACTATATCTAAGAGAATTATCCTGTTCCCTAGAAACTTACTTCATCAGAGCAACCAGATGTGCTGAATGGTTCTTGTCAGGTCCAAGACAGAATACAGAATGCACTGTCTCTCTCAGAGAGTTCTGAAATTAATATCTCAAATATTATTGCTGGGATAGCTTGCAGAATTACATAATTTCTTGTCGTCTGACTCTATCCCAGGTGAAACCTCCACTGCTGGAATTTGGCAGTATTTAGCATCTACCCATGAAAATACATAGACGTCAAATCTTTGGCAAATGCTGTAAGTCATAAAACAATTGCATTCCTTCATACTTTCAGAGGTAGTAATTAGTTCACTTCAAAGACAATACAGAAAGCTTCTCAGCACAGGTCTAGCCTATAAAGTAATTTAATTTCAGCTATTTTTCTGAAGTTAACTCCTGTATTCCAGTTTCCACTATTAAAATATATACATTTAAACAGTTACAATAGTGCATGTGCATTTCTGTTTTCTTCTAGCAGGGCACACTGTGGTTACATTTTAAGCACAGGCACTTTATAAAATGCCTTTTTAACACGTGTCTGCACAGATCAGTTTGATATGCACATAACATACAGTTCTATTACATTTAAGCATCTTATATAGATCAGGTTGATATTCACAAATGACATATACTGTAATTATTTACAAAATTCCAGATAGTTGTTCTGGCAGTATCTCCCTTTGTTATAACTGCATCCAACAATTGTTAGCCTAATACCTGAAAGATCACATGTAGTACAAACCCTAGTGACTATATTTTATTACAGCTTTGCCAAACTGCTTACTTACCTGTAAATAATCTCACTCCCCCAAGTTCCTTACCACATCTGTATTTCATATTGCTTCTCATTTGACCATGTGCTCGCGTTCTTGTTTATGTTGCTTCTCCTTTGACCGTGTGCTCATGTTCTTGTTTTATTTATTTATTTATTAAATTATGGTAATGGGGTAGTTGGGCTGACCATGGAACCCTGTTCAGCTACAATTTGAGCCCCCAAGTAGCAGACATAAATGTATGGAAAGTACAGTAGCCATATAGTCAAATCTGAAATTTGCAATGAGGCATTATTATCAAAAATGAGAGTGTGAACCTGTAAGGCAAATGTAAACTAACTTGGTAGTTAGGTAACTTAGTATCAGCACATATAACTATAAATTATTTACACATTCCCAGTAATTACTTATCAATTAACAACAAGACAATGTATTCAAATAGCATGTACAAAGACTGGTTTAAACATTGCCTGTTTGTAACGCAGTAGTTTACATTTCACTTTAGAATTGCTTGGCTGGATTTAAGATACAGCTTTTAACAATTCTCTATGCAGTGTTGACCTGTCCCATTTTCAAAAAGGTGCTCCTTGTCTTAAAGCCCTTCAGGGCTTCTTGCATTCTTATTTCCTTAGGTAGGTTATTCCATATTGTTGGTGAAAGCTTTTTTAACAGAAAGCAAGAATGAAAAACATGGGGCAGGATTCACGAAGCCTCCGTGTAAGAGTTTCAAGGCTTACATGGTGGCTGCAGTTAAACGGTGTGACGTCAGCATGCCATGCATATTCATGAGGGCATGCTGACTCACACCCAAGGCTAACATGGTCCATGTAAGACAGTAGGGGGCGTGCTGTAGTGTGAGCCCTGCAAACAGACATGCCCCCAGAAGAGTAACAGTCCCGAAAGTAAACCCCCACGACAGAGTCCATGTAAATGTCAATAAACACAACACAACACATGCCCCCACAGACTATTAACATAAAATGTAATAATGAACATGTTATATTTTTTTCATAACTTTTAAAGATGTTTGTCCGTGAGTGCGCTCGTTTGCGTGGGCATGCCCATCGCTAAGCCACAGTTAGCAGTCAGTGGAAAAGCATATAAGATCTAAATATGCAAAGTAAGCCAAGAAGCAATAGCATAGCGGTAAAGACGTCGGCTGAAGAGGAGGCAGTCATGGTTCAAGCCCCCACAACATCAATTTTTATTCCTAGTGAAATAAGCACAAAACAATTCCCTGACATATATGTACATGTATAAAATTATTTTTATGTAAAATGTAATGAAATGGGCCATGTATTATGAAGAAATGTTTGAAAAAAAAAACAAATGTCAGAAGTGCCCATAGCTGAGCTACTCTCTAACAAGCTGAGTATATCTGCCCGTAGGTAAGCAGTGGTTTAACAGCTGTAAAATGAGTGCCCGTAGGTGAGCAGTGGTTTAACAGGTGTAAAATGAGTGCCCGGGTTGAGAAGAGTTCTAACATACTGAAACTGTGTGCCCGTAGCTGAGCTGAGCATAATATGCATGCTGACAGCCAAATGGCGCGTAAGCCAGCGTGACCCGTTTGCGCGGAGCTGCACACCGCGCCAACAAGCTAACCGATGGGCAACGTTGAGCAAGCTGTATCAAAACTGCCTTTACACAGACACACCTCCTAGCCTGTGTAGACAGTCATAAAATATAAAAAGCAATGGCCAGGCTCGAACTCAGGATACCATGCACCATAGTCAAAGTACTGAACCACTAAGCCATGACAGTTGCTCTTAGAAATGCAGTAATAGCATATATATAGGAATGAATGGAAAGAGAAGCATGACAAAGCAGGTTTTGTGAAGCTGATATATTTCCAAAATGGCCAATCACAGATAAGTGCGGGAAAAACGGCATATATAAGCCCCATAGGTGGGAATACACAGCATAACTGATTGTGGAACCGATTTGCAGTCAGGATGGCAGGTGTAGGAGAGGGTAGTTGCTTCCGAGCACAGAGGTGGGGCATTGAGGAGTCCAAATATATGGTTTGGCTCCTCGTCCATGATCATGAGGCCCAACTCATGCAGGGCCAGGTCCTGTGGGGACCATACAAGGCTGAGGCATGGGACCAGTTGGCACATAATCTCACCAGTGCCACAGGAATACCAAGGACTGGTGAACAGGTCCATCACCACCATGCGGACCTGAAGTGACGGAAGCAGGACCAACTGAACCATTGGATCCAGGAGGCTCGGTAAATGCCCAACGCCCCACTACTGAGTAAGTTACATGTAATTATTTATGTAGAAAGTTAACCTAGTTGATATTATGGAGATGTGTATTCCAATATTACTTCATTTATATTGCAGCTGCAGGTGTCCGTTCTGCAAATCGTCGAGCCTATGCCGATAGGCTTGTGCGGTTGTGCCACCAGGCAGGTTAGTAATTCTCTCCCTGTAACTGTTAAAAATATAAGTATGACAGCTTGCACAAGAGTGCAGTGTAGTCACCTATTAATATAAAGTGCAAGCAAACAGTGTAAGAGAGATTCTGCTAGTACTGTGTGATTACATAAATATGATGCAGCCTGTAATCCAAAAATAAAAATGAAACAAGTCTGAAATAAAGTTGTTCCACCTGTAATATAATAGTACATAACCTGCAGCAGGCTGAAAATTACAGCTACACAAGCTGAGTAAAACACATGTGTGAAATATATCCCTGTTTAAATTCTGAAACATGACACAAGTGAGACTGTTGGAAAGGATTGTTATAACCAAGTAAAACATATCAATAAAGCCTAGAATTAAGTACCATCCTGAATTGTAAAAATAAAACAAGTGAGAGTGTGAGAAAGAGGTATGAATCCACCAATAAAGTTGTAATAACTCCTGAATAAAGTATACTGCAGTCAGTACAGAATGAAATGAATGTGACAGGCACAACCAAACAGCTAATTGTGTGGAATAAAGTACTGAAGCTGGAATGTGTGTCCCAAAATCTGGATATGTTGCTCTCAGTTTGCAATATGTAGATAGTATGGTTGTATGAAATACCAAACATCCACAGTTGTCTAGAGCCATATAAAGCAAACGTAGCAGGAGCCAGTTTGTAATCCATCTAGTGACATAGGGGTTTATATTTAAGCTGGTGAGCTTATCTATAATGCCCGAGTGGGGTATTGTATCGAAGGCTTTATGAGGTCCAGGTAGGCTGTGTGGACCACCTTCCCCTCGTCAATGGCCTTGGTGACTGTTTCAAAGAAATCAACTAGGTTTAAGAGGCAGGATCTGCCCTTAACAAAGCCGAACTGGGTAGGATCCAGTGTCTGTAGGTCCCCAATGTCTTTATTTATGAGGTCCATGATGATCCTTTCCATAACTTTGCAGACCAAGCTAGTCAGGCTTATGGGGCGATAGTTTCCAGGATCCGTTGAGGCACCACCTTTATGGAGAGGGACCACTGTTGCTGTATGCCACTCTTTGGGCACATATCCTGTAGTATGGCTGAGATTGAACAGTAGTTTTATGTTTGGGTTTAGCTCTTCTTGGAGTTTATGTAGGATGCAGCCCGGGACACCATCTGGTCCCATTGATGCTGTGTTTTTTGCTTTGGAGAGGGCGGCTCTTACCTGAGCATCTGAGATGTCAGGGGGGCAGCACTCTGCTGGGATAGATATTTGCCCTTTTGGTGGGGAGTGAGGGGAGAGAAGTTTGCGCTGAACCTGTCAGCTAGGATGTTGGCAATGTCTGTGGGTTCGGTGTATTTTTTGTCATTTTGGACTAATTCTGAGCATATCTGGGAATTACCACCCAGGTTCCTAACATAACTAAAGAAAGCCTTGTGATTATCCTTAGTGTCCTGTGCAATTTTCTCTCAAAGCTGGCCTTAGACAATTTTATGAGCGCCCGTAGTTTTTTGCTAATACTGATCAGTGATACCTTCCCTTTTTGGGATTTTGCTCTATCATTTAGTAGCTTCCTCCTTCTATTGTATAGTTTGTTTATGGCTGGGGTCCACCAGACAGGACGTCTGCCTTTGGAGGATTGGGTCTTGGTTTTATTTGGGATCGCATGATCCATGCATTCCTGAAGGTGTTCATAGAATGCGTTTATAA
Organism: Protopterus annectens; assembly: GCF_019279795.1. NCBI lineage: Eukaryota > Metazoa > Chordata > Ceratodontiformes > Protopteridae > Protopterus > Protopterus annectens. Next base: position 457,755,121 of record NC_056730.1, on the reverse strand, counting down.
AGGATTCTGCGGTCTGGGCCGTATTTTCCACAGGCCCCTGGGCTTTGAAGGATTCCACCTCAGTTTTGAGGAGTGTGAAATTTGCTTTAGAGAAGTTTTTCACTGTGGTTTTCTGAGCAGGGGGTGGGGTCGGGATGTGAATATCCAGTGAGATTAGTTTATGGTCTGATCTTACCAGTGAGGGATACACTTCTGGTCTGGAGCATAGAGTCCCCATGTTGGTGATGATCAGGTCCAGTATGTTTTCCCCTCTTGTGGGAGTGGTAACAAGTTGTTCCATAGCATTTGAGTTTATAAATTCTAGGAACCTTTGGGTTAGGGTGTTGGAGCTAGAGTAATGCTCCCAGTCTATGTTTGGGTAGTTGAAGTCGCCCAATATAATGGTGTTTGGAGAGACCTTCATATTTTCCAGTGTTCTCAGGAAGGCTGAGTGGGGTTCCTGGGTTTGGGAGGGTGGTCTGTAGCAGGCTATAAACTGGAAGGCAGTTTTACCCACTGTTAGTTGCACATGGATAGTCTGTGATGCTTATTGCTTAGCCACCAGCCTGGAGGTGTGGGTATCTTTGATGAATATCAATACTCCCCCTCCTTTTGTGGTTCGGTCCAAGTTTTGGGGCAGAAAAGCATGGTATGAGGTATAACCTGGTAGTGCTGGGGTGCTCTCGGGAGCCCTGAACCAGGTTTCTGTTACTGCACAGATATCGATGTTCTCCATACTAAGGAGAGTTTCGAGTGCGTGCATCTTGAGGTTTAGACTTCTGGTGTTGAGTAGCATTACTCTTAGTTTCTTATCACTTGTGATACCTATGGAGGTGGGTTTGTCTTTTGATCCTTGCCTAAAAAAAGGCACTATGGGGGTAGCAAGAGCCTTTGCCAATATCCGAAAGCCCAGGGGTGACAGGTGCAAGCCGTCCCTAGCGAAGCATCGTGGCTTGTCGAGCATATCATCCCAAACTGACAGGCATTGGATCCCCTTTGAATGACACCAGTACTTAAGCCAATAGTTGAAATTGATCATCTTGTCTTCATATTGTGGCATCATTCTTGGTGAGGGTAAGATGCTACTCAAGGTCAGGGTCATACCGGCCTGGGCTACATGCTCAGAGAGCTCCTCTATGTCTCTTTTCATGTAGTCCAGGGAGGTACATCTCAGGTCATTCACACCAGCATGGACAATGACTGAGTCATATTTGTACTTGCCTTGGAGTGACCTGAGTGCTTGTGTTATGTGGCGGATCCTAGCACCCGACAGGCTGCTCACCATGACCCTCTCCTTGTTCAGCCTGGTGAGCGGGATGTCAGTGTGCCTGATGATAGAGTCACCTATTACAAGTGTATCAGATGTGTTGTTTAGTCTTAAGGGCTGTGACTGTTCGGCACACTGGCTTTGTGAGATATGTATTGCACGTGTTTTGTTTTGGGGTAGCGGTTGCTTGGGTGTCTGCTTTGGAGGTCTTTGCTGCTTAGGCAGATCTTTATTTAGAGCCTCCGAGTATATTTTTGTGTGATTATGTGTTTGGTTTGCTGTCGTAGTAGGTCTATGTGAGACTGGAATTGTAGTGAGTGTGGTTTCCTTCTCCTCCTGACTGGTTATGCCAGTACTGAGTTGAGAGAGCTTAGCCTCCAGTTTGGCTATATGGTTGCATCTCTCACATGTGTTGGAATTTGTTGGGAAGATGAGAGGGTTGTCTGTGTACATGAGGCAGTTGTAACATTGCATCAAGATTCCCAGATTCACCAGCTGGACCGGAGAGGAGATTGGCAACTGACCTTTGGACATGCTAGAATAATATTGGGAATTCCTTTATAATTGAAAACAAGGGCCAGTGGGGAGTGAGGGTGTAGTGCTTTTAATTTTTAGTGCTGACTTATGTAATTGCTTTAGTGAGCAAGTGCCAGGTAACTTAAGTGCAATGTGTTACAGGTAACTTAAATGCAAAAACGACAAACAGTAACTTTCTTTCAAGTGAAACAAGGAAATAAGTACAGTAAGCAATGCAGATATCACTAGTGATCCACAGAAGTGCTGAGAAGCTGCGTATTAGGTGGAATTCGCATTCCAGGGAAATAACAAGCAAACAAACAACAAGCATATAAACAAAGCTAGATTCAGCAGGCCTGGATCTAGTCTATGCTACAGCAAACAAGGTGTACCAATTTCAGTATGATACAGTTCAAATATGTGCATGTGTGTATCAGTGGTGGCATTGTGTACAGATTGTAAACTGTGTTTCCTGTCTTACTCCCACAAGTTCTGGTGCTGCTCTGGTGTTGTGCAGCAGGGAACCTGAATCAGCTGCTGTGGATAGTGATAATGATGATACCTGTGTAATGGCACAGGTAGGTGTGCCAGGGTCCGTCATTGGTCAGCCAATTGACACTACACAGCTGTCGACACCATCAATGCGCACAGTCATCCTGCCAATACATCCTTTGTCACCAATGTCCCTAGCTGATGGACAGGATACAGTGGGCATTGACCAGGGTAATGTGGTATCGGTGGCACATGCATCCCCACATGGCAGCCATGGCCAGGGTCCTGACATGGTACCACACAGGCAGACGTCCAGGGGTTCTCGTGGGAGCATCCGTGGGTGTACCGCCCCTGTCAGATGTGCCCACAGAGGTCTTTCAACCTCAGCTATGTTTCGGGCTGTAATGCAGGCATAATCACGTATGGAACGGTACACCAGACAGGGTCTGAGGGAGCTGAGAACATGTCGCACAGCTATGAGTGACAGTATGCGTGATGTTGTGGCTGCCATTCATAACTTCACCGAGGTCATTGACAGACATTGGGGGGACACATTAGATCTGTTCCACAACTACATGTCCATGAGCCAGGGCAATGGTGGACGGTTGAGGCATCGACGTGGCTGTATGCCAGCAACAGCAGCAGCTGGCAGCCGTCGCAGATGACAACAGGCCCGCGGCCGCTCACATAGTGTCAGCAGCAGCCCCAGCAATGCTGGGTCTGTGCTGTCATCAGACCGCCCCAGGAGACCACGTGCACGTGGCTCTGGACAGTCCCAACAGGGTCCTGTCTCCAGACATCAACCAGATGCCTCTGATGACAGTACCCAGTCTGGCTTAGTACCTGATATGGTCCGTAGCACCCCTGCCAGGCACAGGTACTGTTTCCATGGCCACAGACAGTGATCTGTATGACCTGGCAGGTACAGTCTGTGGCTGTCCACAAACACCTGTATATGGCAGCCATGAGGTGGGACTGTGTGCATGCATACATACATGCAAATCAATAACACCTAGAGTTACCGCATACACGCACACACTGCATCAACATTGCCCCATCTTGTACTGCTGTCCCTCACCAACACACACACACAGACATGTCAATTGGTTGTATCAGTGGCAGACTCAGGCATACCAAGTACACACCCTGTGCATATGATGAAACTGTGCCACCTCCTGCAATCTGTAACATCAGTGCAGGAACAGGTTAACATGGTGCTGATGCACAGGGTGACTACATAGAAGTGTTGTAATAGTATAATGTTGACAACATGTGTAATGATATCATTGTGGGTGTATACCAGCATGCCTGATGCAGTTACAGTATGAATGTCATTGTATTGTTTTGTACACCCATAGTAATTACCATAGTGTACTGTCTGCACATCTTTGCATACTGGTGGTGAGGCTGTCAAGAGATGGCCACCTACATAGGCAGCACAGGGGATATTAAAATGTACATATTGATACTCAATGATGGTCATGTCAACTGCGAGTTGCATGCTGTCCACACTCGACTCTGCAATGAGGATGTTTTAGGATGTTGATATCTGTGCAGTAATACACAACAGGTTCAAGATTCACAAGAGCACACTAGCACTACAAGGTCACACCTCATACCATGCATGACAGCACCAAAACACAGAACTAACTATGACAGGAGGGAGAGTCTCCATACATGTCAATGATACTGTGGTGCCAGGACAGGTAGCATACATCATACTAAGTCTGGAACTGCTGAGTGAGGGCTCAGTGTCTGTTATTTGAAATGTGTATTATTACAGGTATGAGCACTTGGGTATCAGGCCAGTTATTCAACATTACGAAGGTACGTGGTCTATACACTTGTGGGGGGTGGGGCTGGACCCAGCCCATCTGACCTGTGAATGTCTGGGTACAGGCTTATAGTGCCTGCATATATGCACTGTTACCTACTGGAAGTCGTACACCTTGTTTGTTGTAGCATAGTCTACATACAGGCCTGCTGGCTGTAGCTTTGTTTGCATGCATGTTTGCTTGTTATGTTCCTGAAACACTGATTCCACCTGCAGTGCAGATTTACAGTGCCTCTGTGGATCCCTAGTGACATCTGTATTGCTTACTGTACTGATGTCCATATCTCACTTGACAGAACATCACTGTTTGTCCTGTTTGCATGTAGGTTGCCTGTAACACATTGCATATGACTTACCTCACATCTGCTCAAGACAGCATTCATATATGCCAGCACTAACAAATCAGGAGCACTACACCCTCACACACTCACCTTGAGTACCTTGTTCCCCATTGGCCCTATGTGTCGTTACGTAGTATGGGATTCACAATGCTATGGGAGAATGTGCAAAGGTCACCTGCCAATCTACTCTCTGATACAGTTGGTGAATGTGTGAGTCATGTGGCAATGTTACAGCTGCCTCATGTACATAGACAACCCTCTCCCCTTCCCATACACTTACAACACATGTGAGAGATGCAACCACATAGCCAAACTGGGGGATAAGCTCTCTTATCTCAGTACTGGCATACCCTGTCAGGTGGAGTGGGATACTACAGTGAATACAGTACCAGTCTCACATAGACCTGCCACGACTGCAATCCAAACACAGAAACACACAGGTACATTATTGGACTCTCAGAATAGCATCCTGCCTGAGCAGCTGACACCTGCAAAGCAGACACACAAGCAAACATTAAGCCAGAGCAGAGCACGTGCAACACATAGCTCACAAAGCCTGTGTGCCAAACAGTCACAGGCCATATGGCTTGACAACACACCTGCTACAGTTGTATGAGGTACCTCTATCATCAGGTACACTGAGGTCCTGCTCACCAGGCTGAAAAAGGTGAAGGTCATGCTGAGATGCCAGTCGGGTACTATGATCCACCACATAACACAAGCATACAGGTCACTCCAAGGCATGTAGAAATATGACTCAGTCATTGTCTGTGCCAGTGTGTATGACCTGTGATGCACCTCCCTGGACTACATGTTAGGGGACATAGAGGGGCTCTCTGAGCTTGTGGCACAGGCTGGTATGACCCTGACCTTGAGTAGCATCTTACCCTCACCAAGAATGCTACCACAATATGTAGACAGGATGATCAGTTTCTACAATTACCGTATGTTTCGGTGACATTCAAAGGGGATCCAGTGCCTGTCAGTGTGGGATTACATGCTGGACAAGCCACATTGCTTTGCTTGGGACAGCTTGCACCTGTCACCCATGGGCCATTGTATATTGGCAGATGCTGTTGCTACACACATAGTGCCTTTGTATGCAAGGCTGACATTACATAGCCACCTACACAGGTATCACACGGGATAGGACACTAATAGTAATGCTACTCAACAGCAGCAGTGTAAACCTCAAGATGCATGCAGTGGAAACTGTCCTTAGCATGGGGTACAGCAATATCCATGCAGTAACAGACTCCTGGTGCAAGGCTCCCAGGTGCACACCATCACTGCCAGGTCATACCTCATACCATGCTTGTCGTCCCCTACACATGCACCAAATCAGAACAGGGGGGATGTATCCAAAGGCACCTCAGATACACACACCCCCAGGTTGGTGGCACAGCACAAAGCATCAGAGCCTATCCATGTGCAACTAACAGTGGGTTAGACTGCCTTCAGGTTCATAGCTTGGCACACACCACACTCCCATACCCAGTAAACCCACTTGGCCTTCCTGACAACACTGGGAATATGACGGTCTCTACAAACACCATTATATGGGTGGATTGCAACTACCCAAACATAGATTGTGAGCATTACTCTAGCTCCAAGACCCTATCTGAAGGGTTCTTAGCATTCATTCCCTGCATTGCTATGGAACAACTTGTTACCACTCCCACAAGAGGTGACAACATGCTGCACCTGTTCATCACCAACATGTGGACTATATGCTCCAGACCAGTTGTGTATCCATCGCTGGTGGGATGACACCATCTACAACCCACACTGAATATTCACATACCACATGCAGCCCCTGCACAGAACACCAGAGTCATACAGTTGTCTAATGCATATTCCATGTATTCACATGAGGCAGGCTTCGGACATGGGAACTATTGAAGTTCACAGGTACATATGTGTAGGTGGCACACACATACATCATGTGTGCTTTGACATTACTGATATAATGTATGTCATGCAATATTGGGAACAACACCCCACACACATGGACAAACTGTGTGACAAAAATACACATGGTGTTTGTAGGATACAAACACCTACCTAACTATGTTATGACACTTGTGAGAGACGCACTAGCAGAGCGCTATTTCCATTACTGGGATGTTTGCTTTGTCCTGCGGTACTTATAGGGTGCTGACATCATCAGTGTTTAGACAGTGGAATATGCAGCATGTGTTGTGTTGTACTAGTTGCCAAAAGGGACATTTCTCTTACACGTGGAATTGCACACACACTACTCCCCCACACACATTCACACACACACTGAGCGCTTGCAGGATTCAAACCCCTACCTAACTATGTTATGACACTTGTGAGAGATGCAGTAACAGAGCGCGCTATTCAAATTACTGGGAGGATTGCTTTCTCCTGCTGTACTTATAGGGTGCTGACATCATCAGTGTTTAGACAGTGGAATATGCAGCATGTGTTGTGTTGTACTGGTTGCCAAAAGGAACATTTCTCTTACGCATGGAATTGCACACACTACTCCCTCACACACATTCACACACACACTGAGCACTTGCAGGATTCAAACCCCTACCTAACTATGCTATGACACTTGGGAGAGACGCAGTAGCAAAGTGCACTATTTAAATTAGTGGGTATCATTTGTGCTCCTGACATATGTATAGTGTGCTGACATCATTATGTATGAAGAGGTATGTACATCTGTTACTATCCATCAGTACAGGGGAGACCATATCTATGCACTAACTTTGCACACGCACAGTGGCCTACTGTACTGCAGAGGCAGATGCCAAATACACTGTGGATAGCCTTCTGTATTCCCTAGGGACAACAGCCTAGTATTGCACTCTATGGCCATATGTTTACCCGTCAGATGCAAGTATCTGTTGCTCATATACTGTTTGTGGTCTTTATTGCCATAGCTTTCCCTATCTCTATGAACAACTTGTGTACTGTGGAAGATGTTTGCATATGAGTGGGATCCAGTACTTTACTTATGTCTCTGTTGTAATTTCACTGTGTGCACTGGGCAGATTTCTGTATTGTGGGAGGTTCCTGTGCTAACACAAATGCCAGATATGTGTGTGCAACTGCTGAACTGTGACATGGCCTAAGTGTGTGAGCATGCCCAGTTCACAGTTTCTATGGTTTTTTGACTGACATGTCTCATTTATCTAAGTGTGTGAGCATGCCCAGTGTGAACTTTCCTTATGTTGAGATCTGTGGTCCACCACATTTGTGTTTGTGTGTGGATGTCATCTATATTTCACATGTACAGTTGAGTGTTGGACATCAGGTTGTGTTCTTACTGCCCAACTGCTTTGTGTCTGAACCTAACAGGCATTATGCTGTGCCTGCAGGGTCACCATGGGATAGTTTACATACAGTTGTCAACATCCTTTCCTACTGACCAAACAGTTGTATTGTCGTATAGTGTACTGGTGCAGTACTTTCACTGTGGTGGACAGTATCATCGGTTTCAGTCCTATCACTGCTTGCAATATTTATAGTGAGCACACCAGACTGGTTGAGGGCCAGTTGCGCAGATATGACCATGTTGCATTTTGTTCAGATATGGACAGCATAGTACATGATTGTCTGACATTGTTAATGTATTCCACAACTTGTGTGGACAGTGACAAACAATGGCCATGTGCCCTAGTCCATTTGTCATTAGTCAGAGAGTGTTTGTCCTTCAACACACATTTACTGGTGTTTGCCATGACATATGTCAAGGTTAGTGTGCTGTGCCTCTGTCTACCCGTGACATACAGGTGATATCCAGGGTACACCTACCATCTCCCATCCAGTCATCATGATTCCTCTGGATGACAGTCAATGAGGGACTCCCTGGATAACCTGTACTGGGAGTTTAGTCGTGAGTGGATTGAGCTTCTGGGTTATGGACCAATTGGTACAGCATGTCCTGTTTATGTCTGTGCTGGGGTTCAGGCTTATCAGCTGCATAGGTCCCCAGCATTCAGATTTTACATGGTGCCAAATGTCCATTGATACCAGCTTGGTCATGGCTTTATACATCAGGCACAGTTCACCTCCAGCCAGGCGGTATGGCACTGTGTGGAGCTGCAGTTTGTTTAATCAGGTGACATATGGCATCTGTTACAGCTCTGCAATCCTCCTGGTGGGGTATTTGTGGGGTCTTTCCAGTTGATGCAGGTGTCTGCTAAGGTACATCCCTGAAGGGCCCTTGTACACAATTGTGAGGCTGCTGATGGATGACTGGAGAGGCACATTGACCTACCCTGACCTAGCTGTGCTTACTTCATGATTAAGTGGGTATATGGTATGTTTCTGTAACCACTACAGACACATGGTTGTCACATGCAGGATATCTATCACCTTGTGTCTCCAGGTCTCTTATTGCTCCTGATGTACTTACTGGGTTAGCACCTATGTGGTAATTTCTGGCCATGTACTGTGTTTCCAAAGGGGATGACTATACACTATTCTGCATTTAGCTTGTTGACATGGCTGTGGCACCACTTGTCTGTTTCTATGTATGCCTTTTGTAGGTTGCTTGTGTCAGCTGGAGGGTCCGATATGGTGGGCAGTTTGTAGTCCTCTGCGAACCTGTTCAGACAGAGTCCTTCCATGTTGGCCTGTACCTATGTGACATATATAGCATACAAGAGAGGTCCCAGGACCATGCCTTGTGGGATGCCAGTTGTACCTGGTTTGCAGTCTGACATGGCTGCAGCATGTCTGACCAGTTCAGTTCTGTCCTTGAGCTGGTTTGCAACCCATCTACTTGGATAGGGGTTTATAGTTAGGCTGGTGAGCTTATCTGTACTGCCAACTAGGGTATTGTATGGAAGGGTTTAGCAAGGTCCAGATAGGCTGTGTGATCCACATTCCCCACATCAATGGCCTTGGTGTGCATTTCACATGAGTCAGACATGTGTAAGGGGCAAGATCTGCCCTATGACAGCCACACTGGGTAGGGTCCAATGTCTGTAGGTACCCAATCTCGTTATTCCTGGGATCCATGATCATCCTCTCCATTACTTTGCCAACCTAGATAGTCAGGGTTGAGGGGTGATAGTTTGCAGTATCCACTGAGACACCACCTTTGTGGTGAGGGACCACTATTGCTGTACACTGCTCTTTGGGTACATATCCTGTGGTAAGACTGATAGTGCGCAGTAGTGCTATTTGGTGTTCCATTCTTCTTACAGTACTTGTTGGACACAACCCAGGACACCATCTGGTACCATTGATGCTGTGTGGTGTGCTTTGTAGATGCTAGCTGTTACCTCAGCATCTGCACTGTCAGGGGGCCAGCATTCTGCTGGGATAGATATTTGGCAGTTAGGTGCTGGTGGGGAGTTTGCAAAGAATCTGTTAGGTAGGATGTTGGCAATGTGTGTGGGTTTGGTGTATTGTTTGCGATATTAGAGTGCTGCAGAGCATATCTGTGGATTATCACCATGGTTCCTACCATCAGGTAGGACAGCTGTGTGATAATCCTTTGTGTCCTGCACAATTTGTATCGTCATAGGTTCACAGGTTCATACTACGCTATCTGCCCTGGCCTTGTTTGAGCATGGACAGACTGTGTGTGAGTTTCGACACCCCTTGCAATGTGCATATTATGCTCATGTAGGGTTTACTTTACTAGATGTGACACAGGGATGGCCCCCAGTGTACACCTACTATCTCCCATGCACTTCACCAGATTTCTCTTGTTGAGTATGAGTGTGGAGCTCAGCCTATCATGGACTGGGATTCTGTTCCAGAGTGTAAGGAGCCTCTGGGTTATGGATCTGTCCCTCCAGCACATCCTATTTATCTATGTGTGGAGGTTCAGATATCTCACTGTGGTGTCTCTGTTGGATTTGGGGTTTCTGCAGTGGAGCATGTCCATTCATTCTGGATTGGACATGGCCTTGTACATCAGGCATACATCGCCTCTGACTGGGCAGTATGCTTGTGAACTGGGCTGTGGTTTCTTCAGCCAGGCTGCAGATGTCAAATGTTTGGACCCTTTATCCTGTTGGTGAGGTACATTTGGGGTCTTTCTAACTGCCGCAGGTGTAAGGTAATGTACATCCGAACTGGGGCATTGTTGTCACGTATGGGCCTGATAAGGGAAGAGTATGGGGGCACAGTGACCTCTCTTGATCTACATGTGCATCCTTTCATATTAAGGTGGGCAATATAGCAGGTCTTCCTGGCCGCCTTGGCAATGTGAGTGTCACATGACAGGCTACCGTCCACTTGTGCCCCTAGATCCCTAATTACTCCTTCCATACATAATGGATTGCCACCTATGTCATACTTTGTGTGTGCCTTGTTTGGTATTTGTTGAGACATTCATACTCTGCAGTGTCTTCAGGAAGGCTGGCTGGGGTACCTGGGTTTGTGAGTGTGGTCTGTAGCAGGCTGCAAACAGGGACACAGTTTGAGCCACTGTTACTTGCCCATGGATAGTCCATGATTCTTCTTGCTGTGGTACCAACCTGGAGGTGTGGTTATCCTTAACAATTACTGATAGCCCCACTCCTTTTGTAGTGTGTTCCATGTTTTGGAGCTGTAGAGCATGGTATGAGGCATAACCTGGTAGTATTAGGGTGCTCTTCTGGGCCTTGACCCAGGTTTCTGTTACAGAACAGATATTACTATTCTCCATGCTGTGGTGGGTTTGGTCTGCATGCACCTTGCAGGTTAGACTTCTGGTGTTGGGTAGCATTACGTCCAGGTTGTTATCCCTTGTGCTACCTATGGTGGTGGGTTTGTGTTTCCAGCCTTACCTATTCAAGGCACATTGGGGGTGACAACAGCCTTTGCCAGTATCCACACAGCCAAGTGTGCTGGGTGCGTGCCATCCCTAGCAGGTGGGGCATCATGTCTTGCTCAGCATGTCAGCCCAGGCTGTCAGCCATGTGTTCCCCCTTGCTAACAGCAATACTTCAGCCAATTATTGTACTTGATTTTGTTGTCTTCATAGTATGGCATCATGCTTGGTGAGGGTGAGATGTTAGGCAGGGTCTTCATGATTGCATATACTAGATGGTGTTACATTGCTTAACACATGGCAATCATGCCTCAGGTGGTGCTGCAGGGCTGCCTCTGTCGGATGCACATACTACACTCCCTGTACATGTTTGAGAGCAGGTTGTGTTATGTTAGGCGTCCCTGTTACTATATGAGTGAGTCAGAGAGGGGTATCATTCCCAGGGTTCCTACTGAGCCAGTGTATGTACTATGCGTTGCCTCTTTGCCAAGGCCAGGGCATACTGGGCACACCTCCTTCTGCCTACTTGGGCAGGCTCAGGTTGTTCCTCCTCCGAGTCACGCTCTGCCTGTGATGGCCTTGGCAATGGTTGGGGGGCTGTTTGTCCCGGCCCTATGCTGGTCCTGCTGCAGCTGTTTTTGCAGAATCATATTATGTAGTATAGCACATACCATGACAATTTGGGTACATGTAGTTGGTGAGTACTGCAAGGCTCCACCAGATGTGTCCAAGCACCGGAACCATGACTTGAGCAGCCCAAACACATGCTCTATTACATTACGTGTTTGTGCATGTGCCTCATTATGGTGTTCTTGTTCAGGTGTGTGTGCGTTTCTGATGGGTGTCATCAGCCATGGCTCCAGTGCATATCCTGCATCCCCCACTAGGTGACAATGTGGGATGTCCCCATTGGCAAATGTCTGGTACAGCTGCGTCAAATGCCAGATATGGGAATCATGGTAGCTCCCAGGGCAACCAGCACACACATTCATTATTATGCCCTGGGCATCACATACAACCTGGCAGTTGATGGAGGGGAAGCCCTTGCGGTTAATGTAGGCCCTACCCCGCTCACCGGCTGGTGCTTTGATGTGTATGTGCGTGCAGTCTATTGCACCCACTACCTCAGGGTATTCCGCTATTTGATGGAAGAGACGCATATTTCTGGCCAATACCTCACGGGAATTGGGGAAATATACATGCTCACCGACATGCGCTGACATGGCATCCAGGAACTGGTGCAGTACCCTGGAGGTTGATGCCTGTGATATCCCCATCATATCACCAGTTGGTCTCTGGAAGGTACTTGTTGCTAGTATTCTTAGGCCAACACATACCTTGGTTTCCACTGGGATGGGTTCCCCTCTGTTGGTTCTGTGTGTGAGGCGTGGCCTGCACAGCTCAATAATTTGCTGCAGGAGGTCTCTGTCCACTCTATAGCGCTCCACTATCTCCAGCTCATGTAACCCCTGGTAGGTGACCCTGGGCATGTACACTCTTCTCCGTCTCCTCACTGTGGGTTGTCTGGCAGCATTTGCATTGTCACCACCCTCAGCAAGTCTCCTATGTCTCCTTATAACAGCTATGGCAGCCCCTAGCATGTTTGGTCTGAGTGCAGCTTTTTCAGATTTTACTTCTACTAGCTTACTCCTGTCTTGCAGTGTCTCTTGAGAGAAACATACTGCAATGCTGTTTGCAGTGTTTTAAGTGCTGGACTGGGCTAGTATTCTGCCTGTGTAATTGCCTGCTTCTAATTGTTTTCACCTGCTAGCTCTACCAGTATTCCCTGCTAGCTTCCTACTATTTCTTCTGCTTCCTTTTTCCTCTCTGTTTCCTCAGGGGGGAGCAGCGCGCATACCAGTGAAAACATGCTCACAGTGGCTACCACATGCACACATGCTTACACGGACTAGAATCTGCTTATTTGGGTTAAAACATGCGCACACCAGCACAAACAGGTTAATAGATCTTTACACAAGCTCCTACATGCTTACTCTGCCTTACACGCGCACTCTGTCTTACTCGTGCCTCCCAGTGCGCACACGCGAGCATGCACGCACAGCAAGAAACTTTGGTGTTGGCCACAGTGTACACCTTCCATTTCTTGACTTTCCCATGCTTATCTGTTGACACTCCCTTTTTTATGCTGTGTGATTGACATCTTTCACATACCACTTTGCTCCAATGAGCTTGATTTCTTCCTGACATTCCCCCCTGTGATGTCACCTATCTCCTACTCTGTTACTCCCCCTTATCTAACTCTTACACTACATGGAATGTGCTCATTTGCTATGTGACAGTGTGATTCACTATCCTACCACTCATTTACATAGGATTGCCTAATAATGCTTAGTTACATGTCTTACACTCAGCTTCCCCTCTTAGCAACCACTAGACAGTGGCCATGTTGTTTTCGGTCTGCTAGTCCCTGCATTGCAAATCCATGCATTACATGAAACCCACATTTGTGGGTTTCAAGCCTTTATTTTTATGTCTTATTTAGCGCAGCCCATTTGCGCGGGGCTGCGCTGCGTTTACACATCGTCGATCGCCGAAAAAAAATTTATTTTATTTCATGTTTGCATCAGGTTACCATGCCAATGGCCACATATTTGGCCATTGGCATGCTGCCTGCAACATGTGCACACTTTATTTGGAGCTGTCATGGCTCCATTCTGTTATTTGCAGTAATGTACTCAGTTGTCAATTGAGTACATTTCTGCACCTAACACGACTCTTACACGGGCTGGTTTCAGCTTCGTGGATTGCTAATCTACCTTATTTGCATGCCTTTCAGCTGCAAGTGAGGTAATTAGCATATCCACGCCCTGCCGGTGTAAGAGTCGTTTTAGCTGGTCTCTTACACATGATTTCGGGCTGTTCCTGGACCGCGATGGCTGCATGGAGTCTTACACGACTCTTAGATTCCGTGCAAGCCATCGTGAATCCTGCCCATGGTCTAAACAATGCAATTAGCAATTTTCTCTCTCTCTCCCTTAATAAATACACTTTTTTGCATTGTTGATCAGTGGGGGGCTAATATAATGAATTGAAACAAAAGGGTGTTTAGCAGTAGATTTGCTCTGCTGTGGATGGTTAGCCAGTGAAACTCTTTCAATACATAACAATGATAAAATGACTGAGCTCTGGATTCTATAGTATAATCCAGCTTGTTTGCCAGATGCTTTCTAGTCATTTTCACTCCTGGCTTGTTTGGAAGTCTTGAGCATGGGCCCTGTATGTCATAAATCATTACAGCCAGTCAATAAGGCCAGCCATTAGAGTTTCATACTTCTTTGTGTCCACAGTTTGCGTTGCAAAACCTGAGTTTCATTAATGTTTTAAGGAGATTAAGGTTATATTAAAGACTGTCCCTGGTGTCTTGTGTTCTCCCATATGTCACTCATGTTGCAAAACTTTCTATAGTATTTAATATTTTTCCTTGGTGTCTAGCCCCCCCATATTATATCCACTACTCATTAGTCTTAGGGAAGTTGGGAGGCATGAATCCCCCCCCACACACACACACACACACACACACATGCAGGCATACACATACACACTTGGCAGTATATCCAGCACATCCCCTCATCTGATCACATACATGCACATACCACCCCCCCCCCACACACACACACACACACACAAGCACATGCACAAACCTATCCTGTCTATCCCATAACAACTCCAACCTACTGTGACCACACACACACACACACACACACACACACACACACATAGACATTCTCACCATACACCACTCATACTTCTGCATACATTCACAAACACAGCCTCACACATACACACATTCATTTACCCTCCAACACTACCTGTATGCTAAACTCCCCAGCACTTACCTCTAACATGATCTCACCCATTAAAAGTAATGGATAAATGCATGCTTTTGGCTGAGTTAATTAATGCAGACAGTGGTAAGGACTGACACAGTCAAGTGGTTTTATGAATCACTCAGCTGAATAAATCATTTACGGCAGACATTTCAGGGGAAGACCACACAGCTAATTACCATATGCTGCACCCCCAAAATGCCTCATTAGTATTTGTAGGTGACCAGAGAGACAGCCCACCACAGTGGCTTGAGGTAAACTCACCAGTTGGGCAGCTAGGTTGTTTATACCACTAGCACTAAAAGGGCTTACCACTGGCAGCAACCTTTCTGAATCCCAGCCCATATAACACCTCTACCTCCATCATGCCAGTTCTTTTTTTCTGTTAGGAGCTTGAAAAGTGTTTATGCTGGGCTAGTTGTAGACTAAATTCAGGAAAGACTAGTTTGAAAGAAAACTGTTTACAGTACATTTGTTCAAGTTAAATTGATAAGTTGAATTTGAATGTAGTTTAGTTGTCTGGTAAAGGTAGAAATATTATGTGGTATACAAAGGTTCAAAGGTGGCTAATGGCCATGGAGCCTTTACAAGCCCAGCCCATAGAAGTGCCCTGGCATCGCGCTGCCCGACGTTACTTCGCAGTGCCTCTATCAAGTAAAGCCAGTGGAGTGATCCCCGTGGTGAACTTTCTATTACCCATCCACTCAATCAAGATTTCTCTTGAAGAGGGTCAGTGAGGTGCTCTGCTTGACACGTATAGGAAGTCTGTTCCAGAGCATGGGCAGTCTCTGGGTGAGGAACCTGTCCCTCCAGCATGTTCTGTTGATTGTGGTAATGAGGTTGAGGTTTCTGGAGTGTGTGGTGTGGAGGGATTTTGATTTCTTTAGATGTAGCACTTCTAATAGAACTGAGTCAGACATGGCTTTGTAAGTCAAGCAGAGATCGCCTCTAAGTAGGCGATATGAGACAGAGAATAGCTAGAGCCTTTTGAGTCTGTCCGTGTAGTACATGTGTTTAATGTTTATGTTCCTCTTCGTGAGGTACTTCTGTGGCCTCTCCAGCTGTTGCAGGTGTCTAGTGAGGTACATGCCAAATGGGGCATTATACTCAATGACTGGTCTAATGAGGAAAGAGTAGAGAGAGATGATGACCTCTTTCTTCCTGGATGCAAAACCCTTGGTTATGAGATGTGCCACATAAAAAGACTTTCTGATCACAGTGGCAATGCGGTGGTCAAAGGAGAGGTTGCTGTCAACCTGCGTCCCCAGATCTCGTATAACACCTTCAATGTTCAGTGGGCTCCCATCGATGTGGTAATTAGTGGGAACTGAGTTTTTACCAAAGGGGATGATGAATAATTTTTTGGCGTTAAGCTTAAGGCCATGGTTTCGACACCAGTCATTGGTCTCAGTGAGGCCTTTCTGTAGGATGTCTGCATCACTTGAGGAGTTAATAACGGTTCCCAGATTGCAGTCATCTACGAACTTGGTCAGCCAGAGTCCCTTTGTGTTGGCCTGGACTTCTGAGAAGTAGATGCCGAACAGGAGAGGACCCAGGACCGATCCCTATGGGACTCCACTTGTGACTGGTTGGCAGTCTGACTTGGAGTCAGCTAGTTTCACACTGTGGGTTGTATCTGTGAGCCAATTTGCAACCCACCTAGTGATATAGGGGTTGATGCATAGTTTGGTGAGTTTATCAATAATTCCAGCGTAAGGAATGGTATCAAAGGCCTTGGCCAGATCGAGGTAGGCTGTATGCACTGCCTTACCTTCATCCACATCCCTGGTGACTGACTAAAAGAAGTCAACCAGGTTTAGCAGGCATGATCTCCCTTTCACAAAGCCAAATTGTGAGGGGTCTAGAGTTTGGAGATTTCCTATATCTTTGTTAATCAGGTCCATGATGATGTGCTCCATAGCTTTACATATCAGACTCGTCAGGCTAATGGGGCAGTAAATCCCAGGGTCTGTTTTTGCTCCCCCTTTATGGAGAGGGATGACTGTAGCAGTGCGCCATTCAGTAGGGACAAAGCCTGAGATGAGGCTTTGACTGAACAGGGCACACAGATGTGGTGCCAGTTCACTTTGTAGTTCATGTAGAACACAGTCAGGAACATTATCAGATCCCATGGAAGCTGTATTTTTGGCTTTGGACAATGCAGCTTTAACCTGTGCTGCAGTAATGCTGGGTGCCTGGCATTCTTACAGTATTCTGATTGGCCCTTTATGGGGGAGAGAGGGGTAAAGTTGGCACTGAATCTGTCGGCCAGTATGTTGGCAATATTTGTTGGGTGAATATAGCAGGTACCATTGTGCAGTATCTCAGAGCAAATTTGGGTATTGCCGTGGAGGTTCTTGATATAGGTATAGAAGGCTTTGTGATTTTTTTTTAGTGTCTGCCACAATTCTGCCTTCATAGCTGGCTTTAGAGGATTTGATGAAGGATCTCATCTTTTTGTTAAGGCTAATAAGGGAGTTTTTCCAGTCTTGGGACTTCACCTTTTTCTGCAACAGTTTCTTCCTTCTGTTGTAGAGTTTATTAATGGCAGGGGACCACCAGATTGGCTTTCATTTTTTGGAGGACAGCATCTTGGTTCTATTGGGTATGGCTACTTCCATGCATTTGTGTACATGTTCGTACAGTGCACTAGTGTATGATTTGGCAGTCATGCAGCTATTTTCCATTGGCATGAGTGCCGTCAAGTTAGCCACCTCTGTTTTTAGGAGTTCAAACTCAACTTTGGAGAAGTTTTTCAAGGTGGTCACCTTTGCGGGCGGTGTGAGTGGGATGTGGATTTCCATAGTGATTAGTTTATGGTCAGATCTGACCAAGGAGGGATTGACTATTGGTGTAGAGCAACGGTTGCCCATGTTAGAAATAACCAGATCAAGGATGTTGCTTCCTCTATTGGGGATCAGAATAAGCTGGTCCAGGGCATTGGAATTGATGAATTCCAGGAAGCGTTGGGCCAGTGTATTGGTGCTTGAGTAGTTTTCCCAGTTGTTGCAGGGGTAGTTGAAGTCTTCTAGTAAGAGCGTCTTGGGCTGGACCTTGATAGATTCCAGGGTGGTTAGGAACATGGAGTGAGAGTCTATGGACATAGTTGGGGACCTATAGCAGGCTATAACCTGGATCACCGTCTTACCCAGCGTTAGTTGTACCTGAAGTATCTCAGATGCATTATGCTGGGTTACTAGACTGGAGGTGTGCATATCCTTTATGAATATGGAGACACCAACGCCTTTAGAGCTTCGGTCCATGTTTCAGGGCTGAAAGGTGTGGAATGAGTTATAGCCTAGTAGTGTAGGGGTGCTTTCTTCTGCTTCAAACCAGATTTCCGTTACAGCACAAATGTCAATGTTCTCCATTTTGAGGAGTGCTTTGAGTGAGTGCATCTTGAGATTTAGACTTCTAGCACTAAGCAGCATGACCCTCAGATTGCATTTGTTTGTAGCTGTTACAGTGGTAATTTGGTCTTTGGAAAACTGCCTAAAAAAGCCACTGTAGGGGTGGCAAGAGCCTTAGCCAGTACCCCGAAACCCAGGGGTGACAGATGCAGGCCATCTTTGGCAAAGCATCGAGGTCTGTCAATCATGTCATCCCAAGCAGATACTGTATCCCCTTAGAATGGCACCAGAAACTTAGCCAATTGTTGAAGTCAATCATTTTTTGTTTGTACTGCTGTATCATTCTGGGTGATGGTAGGATACCGCTCAGGGCTAGTGTCATATTTGCCTGGGCCACATAATCTGAGAGCTCCACCATGTTTCTTTTCATGTAGTCCAGGGAGGTGTGTCTCATGTCATTCACACCCACATGGACAATGACAAAGTCATACTTGTACTTGTTGTGGAGTGATCGAGTGCATGTGTTATGTGTCAGATTCTGGCACCTGATAGACAGCTGACTGTTACCTTCTCCTTATTCAACCTAGTGAGTGGGATATCTGTGTGCCTCACTATTGAGTCATCTATGATTAGCGTATTGGGCAAGGTGTTTAGCCTTAGGGGCTTAGGCTGAGGAGCACACATTTTAGGTGAGCTATGTATCCTGTGGTTTGTACTATGTTGTGGTGGTCAAGTGCATTTCTGTCTTGGAGGTCTCTGCTGTTTGGGTAAATTTCTATTGAGAGCCTCTGCAAGGGTGGGTGTGTGGTTTGTGTTTTTATGTGAGAGATGTGATAGTGGGTGTTCTGGAGGGCTATGTGTTCCATATGGTGTGGTGCAGGTGTTGACCTTCTCCTCATGACCAGCTAGTCAGGTCTTGGCTGGAGTGCATAGCTTCTAATTTGGTGATATAAGTGCTTCTCTCACAAGTCTGAGTGTTGGGAGGTAAGAGAAATGGGTTGTCTGTGTACATGAGGCATTAGTAAAACAGGACAATTTACTGGATAGTTCATTTGCTGACTCTTAAAATGTCTCTTGTAGATACTATTTTCCTTCTGGTGTTACACATTACATTCACTCTCACCTTCTCCCAGAAACAACTAATATTGTTATATTACCAGGCCTTTACAGGAGAGCAGGATCTTCCTACAGTGAGCTGACTGCCACAAAAAAGCTAATAGGCCCTTGTGATGATGCCTAGATGCATGCAGTTACCAGGGGCAGAAATCAGGTTAATCAAAACACTTCCAGTCCTGCATCATTAATGATGTGACTTAAGGAGAGTTCAGGTAGTTTCCCATTATGGCAGAGTTATGGTTCTCCATTAAACATGGAAATACCTAGTCTGATTGTGCATGGGGGGGGGGGGACCAGACCCTCAAGTCAAAGAAACAGGGGGAGTACTATAACTTGTAGGCTTGCCAAAGTATAAATGATAGTAAAGGGCACAAAAATCTCCACTGCTGCCTGGATGATAGTCCTCTGTAATCAGCTCTTTCCACCACCATTGGTTGCATTTGTAGAGATACAGCGTACTGCTGGATTTCAAGGGACCTTCAGTCTGTGTGGGAACTGAAGACTGACAGAAGAAGAGGGGAAAAGGATATAAAAAGTTTCTGGGGTATGATGCCCTCTCTTTCTATGGTATTTAATGGTAGTGTAGGATCTTCCTTATTTTCTCCAGCATTATTTCAAACTTAAAGAGCTAAGAAAAAAAATAGGCAACTATATTAGGTTACAAAGCAACCACATCAAACCCTCATATTTGATTGGGTTACAAGTGTCTTTAAGTTAATGAAGAATTGAATGTTTTGATCATTCTTTTCCAAATGGCAGCTCAGTACCACAACTGAGACATCCTCCTTCTACCCATTTGAGAACATTGGTTCAAGACTGCACTCCATTTTGAAATGGCTTCAGTATGGCTGTTGGAAGTTCATCCCTTGGAGAGTATCAGGCATGATCTTGTTCTTACGTGGGACTACAGTCAACATTGTCTCTCACTGAACTACAAAATGTTAAGGAATCCCAAAACAGGAGAGTATGTAGGTAAAGCTATCCTTACCCTTTCACATTCTGTACACAAAACTCACCAAAGTGCATAACTTGCTAAAAACCTGTTAAAGTCTAGCTTACTAATTAATGAGGCCAAAAACACATTGGGGAAAAATGTGCTGATTTTTGTCTTTAGCATATGTATTGCCTACCAGAGCAACCAAGACTGGCACACACAGAAACTTTGCACTTAGGTTCATATGCAGTTATTAGGCATGCAGTTCAGGATCCTAGCCCAAACTCCCATTTGCCCTTAATCACTGTCTGGTTAAATTATTTGCTCAAGGCCACACAGTAGTTAAATGAAGGCTAAGGATGTGAAGCCCTCTACCACAGGATGTAGCTTGCTAACAGCTGATAACCCTAACTCTGTGTGCTGTCTGCCAGATTTCTGTAATTACATTATGTAGGCTTGTTTGTAGCCCTCCTTAAAGAGAATGGCATGGACTCATACTGTAAAAAAGTCACGTCTATATTACATAATCAAACTGTTAAAAGTTCGAATGTCATATGGTCGACAACATATGATCAAACTTTTAAAAGTTCGAAAATGTAATAAAAAAATAAACCAAAGAAAAAACCTACCTGAACAGTTTAAGCAGGGGGGCAAGCCCCCATACACCCCCACATATACCAACTAAGAGATCGCACTACAGTGCAGAAAAGGGAAAGTATATGACGTTAGAACTTTTAAGAGTTTGTTAATGTGATATAGACCCAAAAAGTCAAATGGCTTCCCAGTTCCCAAAGAAACACACTGCTTACTTGTATTTTACTTTTGAGCACTTCCAGCAAGGGCACTGCCTATCTTTGGATTAATCCCATAAATATACCATTACACCCTTCCTGTTCATCTCAATTGCCTCTTAACATTTTTTAGATAATGGACTTTGAAAATGAGCTATCCCTATTGGATGCTTCATGTTCCACACAGGGCTTTAATGTACAAGTAAAGCTTGGTGAAAAACTACAGCACCTAATCTGGCAAGAAATCCCACAACCAAGACTAAAATCTTTTTTTTTCATAAGGTGTCATTTCCTTTCTCATTGATAACCATAGATCTTACAGAAAGGTGTGGTTAGGTTCATAGGCAAATACTAGGCCATTAGTCTTCAGACTACTACAAGCCTAGCCAATAACCAGGGGTGAGAATTAAACCCTGTATCTTGTATCTATAAGGTAAACACCTTAACCATTATGACAGCCCTGTGCACTCATTGTAGATTTGTGATTTTGTAACAAGATAATGATTTAAAGGTCACTAATAGTCCAAGCTACCTACCTGTGAAATATGTGAATAAACTAAAGTGTACCTGTTATGTACTGATCTAATCCAAAAGGCCAAATTTCAGTTCTATTTTCAGTTTCCAGGCTTATTTTTTCACTCTACAGTGTTTTGTATAAAACTCTTGTTTTACTTACTGCAGGTAGAAAAGCTTTTGCAGTATGTATACCTTATGAAAGTTAGTGACAGAACAGAGAAAATGCCACAGACATATGAACACAGACAGATGTAAGGGGACAGTAATATAGACAGTAGTTCAAAATTCAGTGGGAGGAATGTAAACATTTATGATAACAGTCTTATTGGAGATGTGCCATATGTGGAAGGACTTTGTGTTTAAGGCCTTCCTGTATTCTTCTCAAATGCCCACAATTTTGCAAAATGTCTAGATTTTTGACTCATATTTTTGGTTTGTTCCTCATAAAATTTGTGGTTTTCTGGCAAATCACTGAGTATTGAAGTCACTAAATAATGACACATATTTGAGTTTCAGATTTTATATTATTCAGAAAATGCATGCTAATACAAACCCTGTTATTCTTGCAATTTTCTAAGTTTATAAAAGCAATATTTAAAATCTGTTCCTATTTTTTGGTGTTGCCCCCCCCCCCCATTATTTTACGCTTTGACCAGATTTTTTGCACTAAGAAGTTGAAGGGTATGCCTACCTGTGAGGCAAGATGACACAACACAAGGTATAATGTAGGAGCAAATAGTGTGCCACGTCAGGTGGATTGTCTTGTAATTCAGTTGAATGTTAGTTGTAAAAGTGCATACATTCTGCTATGGGTGTGAACAGTATTTATTATGTGGGTTCATAGTTCTTAATAAGCTTACATCCAAGCTCAGTCACATCAACCAGAAATGGTGGGAGACTAACAGTGAAGCAGATTTTTCCTCACATATCCCAGATGAAAATTTGTGCTGACTCATCCAGTCATGCAGATTATTTTTAAGGTTGCTAAATAAGAACTTTGCTTGATATGCAAGAGTAGCCTGTTCTAGAAATGGAAACAGAGTATAAAGGATAAATCCAGATAAAATCGCTTTAGGTAGCAGATCTAAGAGACTGTCTCTCTGATACCCTCCTTGTGGGAGGAATAAAGACATCTTGTGGAAGTTTTCAGTAGTTTATTCAATTAAGTAGGTAGATGGATGAGTGTTCATGTTCTAATACATTACATTCAACAGGTCAGTTATTTAAAGGCAGTTACAAACAATGATGGAAGGGTCCATGGGAGCTGATTGGAGGAAGATCTGGGAGGTGGAAAAACAAGGAATCAATCCTAAAGCTTAGAGGTTAGTCATTTATTTGAATATTCCTGAAAGCTCCATGAGGGTTTACCAGCTCAGCAGCCTGTGGATCCACATTCTTAGTTCAAAGGTTTTATTTTTATTTTTAACTTCTAACAAACAGACCATGACAACACATTATGAGATACAACTACAGAACTGTATTTAAGGAAACATTTTTGCCTGAGCTTCATCAGATCCATGTAATAGAGTGGTTTACACTTTGACCATTATAAATGCCTTCCTTTATGAGGCTATCACCAGACTTTGTCTGTTTTGTAACACATGTAAAATGAGAAGCTGTGTCTGCATCAGTGGGGCTCATATTCCTCAGAGTCAAGTATGAAAACTTTATTACAGAACTTTTTCCAGTTTATCATATGTAGTATGAGAGGCTGTGCCCACTTTTAGGGGCTCATTATCTCTTGACATATAAAGGCTAATATTCTCTTGTATAACAAAAAACGGTTTACAGTGCCTGCTTATAAGAGGCTCATATCCATGATTAATATGATCAGTCCCCTTTCTTCTTCTTCTTCATCTTGATGAAGACAGACCTTTTTATATGCAGGGGAGGTAGTCACTGTAGAATAGTGTGTGTGTGTGTGTGTGTGTGTGTGTGTGTGTGTGTGTGTGTGTGTGTGTGTGTGTGTGTGTGTGTGTGTGTGTGTGTGTGCGTGCGTGTGTGTGTGTGTGTGTGTGCATGCGTGTGTGTGTGTGTGTGTGTGTGTGTGTGTGTGTGTGTGTGTGTGTGTGTGTGTGTGTGGTAACTTTAAGAAGCATTTCAAGCACAGCATGTGCATATAAATAGCAAGCACATGCTAGCTTCAGTGCCATTTTGAGAATGCAGGCAGAGTATGAGCATGTATGAGTGTGATAACTAGTTTGTTTATAAGCTTATCTAAGTTAAAGTTATTAAGCTTCAATCCTGATGTATTTGTACATAATAAAGCTGCTTGAACAGAACCCAGAGAAGTTTGTCTGTTTTATCCTGACCAGATGAGTGGCATAGTGTAAGAACTGGGATTTCAGAGACTAATATTCAGAGCTACGAGGTGCAGAGTTAACAGTGACGGCAAACTAAGAGAACTGAGTATAAAAAGGGCCAGAAATGAACTAAAGGTAATGAAAACTTACATGAACGATTTATTTATTACAAAGATAAAATGGAGCATTACAAGGGCACAGAATGCATTATTAAGCAAGCAAGAGGCACAAAAAAGTTTGTTAATTAAACAAAAGGTTTAAAATTAAGATATTGGATAAAATAATGATCAGAAAAGCACATAAAGGGTATGGAATTACCCCAGAATTGTAAAATGAGCATGTTTAAAGTAAAACAAGTATGTTTAGAGTAAAATGAGCACAAGGAAAGTATAATGGGCATGCAAAAATGATTAAATGAGCAAAACAAATATAATAAAGGGCAAAAAAGGGCACATTAACCATAAATAAACCAAGGCGACTGCATGTTTTTTGGCAAGATACTGTGTTTTGGCATAAACTACTGTTTGCATTGACTGAAGCTTTTCAGGGCATATCTAGAGTTCAAAATATCTCAAGGTATGTAAAAGTGCCAGTATGTTCTTATTACAGTGCATTTATTCTGAAGAGTTTATTGTGTGTCACGTGCAATTATTTCATAAAGTGTAGTCTAAATACAGCCATTTCAAAAAATTTCTTATGCAGAGCATGTCTATTCGCAGAGTGTCACCATGACAGAGTCCTTCTTGAACTGTACAGAATTATTTAGCAAAGTACAGCCATTTTGGGAAAGTTTCAGTGTGCTATGTACTGTTTATTTTTTACTCTGAGCTTCTTCTGCCCAGTTTATTCGCACAGTGCAGTTATTTTGAAATGTTTCTTACACTGATAAGAGGTGATTTCTTACAATAGGGTGATTTCAAGAGTATTCGTGTGCCCAGGAGACTTATTTCGCAAAGTTCAGTTATTCAGAGGCTTGTTGTGCTATTGCGCATAGTTACAAGTACTGGCATAAACTTCTGGCATATGTATATGTGTGTGTATTCGTGCATACTTGCAAAAGCCTTCACTGGTAGGTGTTAATAAGGCAGAGGCATTTTGCAGACCACATCCACTTGTATTTGATCAGAATATTGCAGAGAAATGGAGAATATCTGAGCAAGAGTACGATATTTTATACAAGCAGCTTATTCTGACAAAGATGCACGCACCAGGGCATTCATTTTGCTAAAGTTAACTGGGTCAGAGGCCACTGAAAGACAAAGTTCATTTGTGCATGCAGCAACAGTATATGAAGGAGAAGGGGAAAACATCATATTGTTGTACAGGCTGAATTAAGGGAAAACCATGAGTGTTTGAAACTCACATTCTGAGAAATGTGCAATCCCAGACAAATGTTACATTAGAGAGGCATTTATTTTACACAACAGATCAAAAACAAGGAGAAAATTTTGCAGCTTATATTACTGACCTGAGAAATAAAGCTAACATGTGTTGGTTTGGTGACTTAAAAGATGAGTTGATAAAGGACAGGCTTGTGTGTGGTATTAGTAGTGCTGCAGTGAGAAAGATTTTGCTTTATGACAGTGATTTAACACTGAGCAAAGCAAATGAAATTTGTCAAATCCATGAAGTTACAGAAAGGCACACAAGTATGCTTGCAAGTGATAAGAGCATGGTTTCAGCAGGCTCCAGACCAAATGTAGACAGCATGAGACACATGGTTAACAGAAGCAGGCCTAAGCACATGGCAGCTGTAACCCCTGTGGGTGTGGCAGGTAAAACCCATAGTTTTCCAGCAAGTTCTAAAACTAGTTCAGTGAGAAAGACATGCTCAGTGCAGTACAAGGGTGAGTCAGCAAAACCCAAATCAAGCTTTATTGTTAATTGTCGCAATTGTGGTGCCAATCATGAGTCTAAAAGAGAAATGTAATTAGCATTTGGTCAGTAATGCCACAAGTGTAAAAGATGAAACCATTTTCAAAAGTTTTGCAAATCAAGTAAACCTCACAACCTTGTAAAGAGGAGTCACTTAAAAAAGCAAGTTGATCATACAGAGAGCTGCAAGCCTACTTTCTATGTAGATGGTGTATCAGTAATTGGTGAAAAGGCTGATGCAGTAAATTTGCTGGCAAAGAACAAAGTGTTTTGTACTGTCCAGATCAATGGTAAATCCACCAAGCTCAAAGTAGACACTGTTTCAAAGTGTAATGTTATGTCTCCAGACACATTTGCCATGGTCAGAGCTGGTGAGCAACTTAATGTGGTCAGTTGTGCGTAACTTGTTGCTTATGGAGGTGAAGAAATTCAGACCAAAGGCTCAGTAGTGCTTTCATGTTATTTGGCTAGGAACTGCTACAGCTTACTATCCCCTGTAGTCTGAAGACTTGTGCAATCATTATTGGGTCTCAGAGACAGTTTGAAAATGAATCTGCTTTCCTGTATGAAAGAAGTTCATCATATAAGCACATGCCCCAGTTTCAGTTTTACTGAAGCTATTTTCTCAGAGTATGCTGATGTTTTTGATGACAAGTTAAGCAAAATTCCAGTTGTGTATTCTATGAAGTTAGACCCAGAGATTAGTCCAGTGGTCAGACCAGCAAGACAAGTTCTGGTAGCTATGCAGGATAAAGTAAAAGCTCAGTTGGATAAAGTGGTGCAGCAAGGTGTGATTTGTTCAGTTACAGAACCAACTGAATAGGTGTCATCCGTGGTAGCAACCCACAAAGAAGGCTCAGACAAAATCAGAATATGCATTGACCCAAAGGATTTGAATAAAGCATTAAAGAGACTGCATCATCCCATGTGTACAGTAGAGGAAGTCGCAGCCTTAATACCAAATGCCCACTGTTTTTTCTGTCTTAAATGCAAAAAGTTCATTTTGGCAAGTGGTGCTTGATCACAAATCTTCACTACTGACTACTCTGAGTAAACCATTTGGAAGATATAGATTCCTCAGGATGCCATATGGAATAAATTTTGCAAGTGAAGCTTTTCAGCATGCAATGGAGCAAATGTTTTCAAGTTATCCTTCTGCCATAATAGTAGATGATTTATTGATTGGAGGCAATGGTGAAGAAGAGGATGACAGAAACCTTAGGAAGGTTCTAGACAGAGTACACGAAGTGAACTTGAAGCTCAATCCTCTGAAGTGCAATTTCAGACTACCAGAAGTTACATATGTAGGTCATTTGTTTACTAGTACTGGCTTGCGACCAGACCCGCCAAAGGAAACAGCTATTCTAGAGATGCCAGCACCAGATAATGTTCAAGCTCTACAACATTTTCTTGGAATGATCAACTATTTAGGCAAGTTTATACCAGACTTCAGTGAGTTGACAGTGCCATTGAGAGAGGTGATGCGCAAAGATGTTACATGGTCTTAGTTGGAATAGCACCAGAGAACATTTGAAGACCTTCAGCAGAAAATTGCCACCCCACCTACATTAAAATACTATGATGTCAATAAACCAGTAACTCTTTCCTGTGATGTTTCAAAATTTGTTCTTGCTGTAGTTA
The DNA here is from genome assembly GCF_019279795.1 of Protopterus annectens. Classification (NCBI taxonomy): domain Eukaryota; kingdom Metazoa; phylum Chordata; order Ceratodontiformes; family Protopteridae; genus Protopterus; species Protopterus annectens. The sequence continues at coordinate 457,727,570 of NC_056730.1, read as the reverse complement.
TTCTTCTAGAAGGCAGACCAGTAGCCTATGCATCTAGAACTCTTACCCAAACTGAAATACAATATACTCAAATTGAGAAAGAACTTTTGGCAATAGTATTTGCATGTTCCAAGTTTCATGACTATATTTATGGACGAGCTACTCAGACTGAAACTGATCACCAACCTCTAGTCACTATTTTAAAGAAGTCTATGCATTCAGCTCCAGCGAGATTACAAAGAATGATGTTCAATTGCAAAAGTACAACCTCAAAATGGTCTATACAAAAGGCGCTTCCTTATCTGGCTGATACCTTGTCCAGATCGCCCAGAAATACAATGGAACAGCTTAACACAGAGAATTTTGACTTTGATGTCATGGAAGTATGTACTTTTTCTACCACAAGACTTGATGAGCTGAGAGATCATACAAAGGCTGATGCAAAAGCTTAATTACTTCATTAATGTTGGATGGCTGTCAAAGCAATTTAGTGTATCACCTGAAGTGCAAATCTATTTTACTTATAGAGATGAGATGTTGAAGGAAGATGGCATTATTTTCAAAGGTCTTAAAACTGGTCCTGCTTCTTTACAATGTGAATATATCCAGATTTTGCATTGTGGTCACCCAGGTTTCGAATCTACCAAAAGAAGGGTGAGAGGACTAGTATTTTGGGTCTATATTATAACTTCGAAGTTGTAAAACTTTGAATGTCATAATATCGAACTCACAACATTGAACGATGAAAATAGCAAAGCCCCAGATCATCAAAATCTTACCTAGGGCAAGATTTTGGTGGGCCATTCTGTGGCTTCGCTATATCATCCACTGTGGTGCGATAGTTATGGACCTTAGGGTTAGGGTGCGAGTTAAGGTAAGTGGATAGTTAGGAATGTATGTATGGTGTTGTGTAGGGTTGGGTTTTGTTAACTGTATATGTGTGTGTATTAATTAGTTTGTTTGTGTATAGTTTTGTTGGGTATGTGTGCGATAATTATGGACCTTAGGGTTAGGGTGCGGGTTAATGTAAGTGGATAGTTAGGAATGTATGTATGGTTTAGTGTAGGGTTGGGTTTGTTAACTGTATGTGTGTGGTTTATTTATTTTGGTGTGCGTGTGTTGTGTGTATGTTTCTCGGAACAGCAATTTTTTTCCCTGGGAAAAAATTTGCTATTCTGAGTGTTCGATGTTATTCGAACTTATGGTGTTCGATATTTTGGAATTTCGAATATATGATATAGACCCAGTATTTTGGCCTTCTCTAGCAAAAGATATTGATAAAGTACTTTCTCCTTGTTCAGTATGCAATTGTACTAAACTGCATTTGCAAAAATAACCACGTCAGCTAAGTCAAGTTCTTGAACTACCTTGGTCAGCAGAAGCCACTCTTATATCCGAGTAGAACAATCAGCATTACTTAGTATTGGTAGACTCTTATTCAAACTAGTTTGAGATCAGTTACTACCTAAACTAACATCCACTGCTGTTATCACCAAGATGAAACATAATTTCTCAGTCCATGGTAGTCCACGCAAAGTTATTTCTGACAATGGTACTCAATTTACTAGTCAGTTGTTTCAGAAATTTGCAAGAGAATGGGACTTTGTACATGTTACTAGTAGTCCAGAATATCCACAGTCAAATGGACTAGCTGAACGTGCAGTACAGTGTGCAAAGCAATTACTGGAGAAGTCAAAGTGTGATAATACCAATGTCTTTTTGAATCTACTCAATCTCAGAAACATACCCCGTGATGATATACTTGGCTCGCCTGCTCAGAGATTTCTATCTAGGCAAACCAGAACAACATTGTCTATCAGTTCCAGTTTGTCGAGGCCTAAAGCAAAGAACAACAGAACAATCAAGGCCCAACTATTTAGAAAGCATTCTTTACAGAAGGCCAGCTATGATACATTGAGCAGATTTCTTTGTCCATTGAAAGGAGGAGAGACAGCGAGGATATAAACAGTGAAAGTTTTCAACCAGATTGGTCAGTTAACAGGTATATGTGCCGAGCCAAGATCCTACTCCATGGAATCTGAGGGTGTGGAGTACAGGAGGAATTGCAGACATCTTCTTCCTGTATCTGAGTTGATATCACAGCATTGTTCCTGTGATACAGACTCTAGGTCTCAGAGCAATTCAGACAATGTTCCTGTTGCAGAACGTGTCTTAACTTCTACTTCCATTCCTGATTATGTTCCTGATGTCCCCAAAGTTGAACATTCAGCAGAGACAATCCCAATTGCTAGATCTAGTTCTAATTTCTATGTCACATGATTTGGTCATATTTCCACACCTAGTGTGAAATACACAGTAACCTGGACATAATTGTCCATATGTATTTTGTTCTGTATAATTGCATGGCAAAGAATTATTTGTATCAATTGCATGTCAATTAATGTCGTCAGTAATGCATGACTCATTTCTCAAAGAGGGAGGATGCAGAATAGTGTGTGTGTGTGTGTGTGTGTGTGTGTGTGTGTGTGTGTGTGTGTGTGTGTGTGTGTGTGTGTGTGTGTGTGTGTGTGTGTTGTACCTTTAAAAAGCATTTCAAGGGCAGCACATGCATATAAATTGCAAGCATGTGCTAGCTTCAGTGCCATTTTGAGGGTGCAGCCAGAGTGTGAGCATGTATGAGTGTGATAGCTAGTTTGTTTATAAGTTTATCTAAGTTAAAGTTATCAAGTCTCAAACCTGATGTGTTTGTACATAATAAAGCTGCTTGAACAGAACCCACAGTTCATCCGTTTTATCCTGACCAGACGAGTGACAGTCACTTAAAGCTACATTAGGTAATTCTCATTTTTGAACAATACATGCATCCAGAGAAATAGCATACAGTGGAAAACAAGTCACAGTGCTCATTTTTACAGTGCTCATGAATGTGCACAAGTAAGAGGAAAAAAGTAAAAAGTAAGTAAAGTCTGAGAGGGTTTTCTGTGCCCATGGAATGAAAATCGACCAACTGGTGAACTTTAAAGTATACAATATTTTAATAAGCATAAAAATCTCAGATCTTCATTGAGCATAGGTAAATTGTTCCTATGGTGTAAAGAACATTGCAGTACGGAGTGGTGCCCTGGAACAACAATTTTCATTGTACTGCAGATTATAGACATTTTGTTAAATGCAGGCCCAGTGCCTACATTATCTATACCTGGTTGCTGCGGGTTAATTGCAGGGAGAAGTGGAATGCTCTCGGTCCTAGAGCATGGTTTTATGGTACTCTAGTCTGGGGTCTTCACTGTCAAGCTTCTTTCTGGGTCTAGGAGTTAATGAGGGCTCTTCTATTCAGATTCTTTCTCTCTTCAGGTTCCAGGTGGTAAACTTATTGCAAAAGAGGTCTAAATAGCTCTATGCCTGGCAAGATAAAGGGTTGGAAACGGGAACGGATTAGGAGAAAGGGGAGTTAACCAATCTCCTGAGAGAGGGGTGGTGCCATGGGTCCCAGGGTGGGGTTAGATCATGTAAGAGGCTGATGTAATCAGTATGGGAGTGGGCTGTCAATCAAACTGGGAGGCTAGAGTTTGGCTACCTTTTCTCATTCTTAGCATCAACAGGAAAGCTCAAGCCCCAAATCAGTAATAGGAAAACAGAAAACACATTTCAAATAACTGAAAGTCACTGTTTATGTTTGTGCACCTCGTGAGGTAAAAAAAAAACACTTTCAAATTCATGCCAGTTACTTTTTAGATTTGTATACATGTAGAGATCACACAAAAATAAAAACATAAAATAATAATAATAACAATAATGTGGCTTGTTTTCCATGTCACTGATTCATCAGATAAATCATGCTAATGTAGATGCAGTGATTTACAAATGTAATTACTTGACTGACATTTTCTTTATACTCCTTTTCTTGTTAGTCCTGTCACCCTCTGGGTCATAGGTGGGATACCAGACTTCACTCAAGCCCTCTGGATTACCTCTGTTTTTTATTCTAGAATGGGGGATAGAATGGGCTGAGCACCTGCCCCCATCTGGTGCTGTTGATGGGGTTGTATAGGATCAGATGTTTAGACTGTGTCTTTGCTGTATCACAGGTTCTGTTTAGGAAAAGGAGTTCAAAGAGTGCTCAGTCATTCACTGAATGGAAAGCTAAACAAAGGCCACCCCTCAGGAGCCTGAGCTTTTATTCTGTAAAAGTGAGACCCAAGAGTTTTTTACTGAGAAAATGTTGAGGTGTCTCGAGTTGGTTTATGTGTTTACCAGAGTACATATTGAAGACATTATTTTCAATCATGTACTTAATAAGGGAAAAATAAAGTAGGGCTATAATTTTAATGGGCCTGGATGAAATACCATGTTGTTAATGACCTACTTCCTGCAGTCCAGAGTATATGATATGATTCCTTGCACCTCCATTTGCGTATTGTGCGACTCTCAGCAAATTACTTAACCAGATAGTGCTCCTGGGTTGCCCCTGAAAAGGGATACTTCTGTCCAGTGGACTTAACTAGGCCATAAATGTATAAAAATGTGACAAACAGAATGAAAGATAAGCTGTGCACGGTAGAAAGATTTTCTCACCAAGACAGAGACATGGTGGTCAAAGGAGAGTTTGTTATGAATGTTATGTTATGAACATAGCTACCCAAGTCCCTGATGACTGAGCAGTTTTAAGTGGAATGTTACCTATATAGCATGTGGCACTGATGCTAGATTTACTGAATTAAACTATTCTGCATTTCATGCTATTTTGGGTAAGTAAGCCCATAATTAAGAAATCAAGCATATGTTTGGTCCAGCACGTCCTGGATAATTTGGATGTTGTAAACATAATGCAAAATATTTGATACATTTGATACATTTGCCAGGGCTTTCCATGGGTGAAGTGGCAACACTATGTGAAATGTAGTTAAAATAATCAATTGAACATGAGCCCATATTAACATATGTGTTACTGCAATTAATGCTTTGTGCTGAGCAGTTTTGTGAGTTGCAAACACTGCCTCAGACATAATAAAACAAAATAACATGTTGCAGCATTTCTACATTGTCTCAAAGATGTAATAAAACAATATAATATGCTGCAGTGTTTTGAGTACAAATCTAAGTACAGTTTCTAGGATTTTATAGTGCCATGGCTGATGATGTACATTTCTGTATGTTGCTGCTCTTCACTGTTTGGAAATGGTGGTTTTAGAAAGCAAAACTAGTAAAAGGTAGACTTACAGTTTTCAGGAATGCATATTTCTGGAAAGTGGCACATTTGCAAATGGTGCTGCCTCACAGTGCTTGTTTCTTCAGTTTTTGACATTTTTGACTGATGTGCCTTCTGTGTGGAGTGTGCATGTCTATTCCATCGCCAAGTGAGTTTTGACCAGGTGTCTGGGTTTCCTCCCACATTCTGATGTTGTGCCATAGATGACTGTCCTCCAAGCTATTTATTTGTAGTTGTGTGTACCATGCACATATGAGCAAATTAATCTAGCATTAGTCTGCCATACTGACCAGGATTAGTTTCTCTGCCTTTTTCTCACTGAGTACCAGAACAGACACTTGTTTCCCCATTACCCTAGAATGGCTTAGTCACAAAATAAATGACTGAATTAATATTTAAGGAAGGTAATGAGCCATTTTTTTCTTTACTTTTATACCTTTTCCCTTTAAGACCCCTATTGACATTCATCCTTCTTAATTTCTCTTCTCCTTGACCAGCAAAGCTGGCTTGCTCCCCAGACAGAGCACCCCCCCCCCCAGTCATGGGGAAGAAATTCAGGTGGAGAAGATCTCTATTTTGAACAGACCCTAATGGATGGAAGAGGGTCCAGGTGCAGCACCATCTTTTGTAACTGTTGGGAGAATCTCTGGTTCCCAGTCACATTTCCCTTTACTATTTGTAACCAAGGAGAAGGCATGAATAATGCACACTAATAGCAAGCCTTACATATGTATATTTGTACACCCAGCATTGTATGCACTCAACATGCTATGTCCTCTCACAGATTTAGGTACATACATTCATAGGTCTTTACTAGGCTAACAACCACTAGGGCTTTTTTAAGCTTAGTCTTGCAAACCAAACCTCTGACAAGTTCTGGTACCATTGAAAAGTGTAAGCAGGGGTTTGGGAGATGAAACATTTACAAGCAGAGGCCTGAGAGATAAACCATTTACAGGCTGCCTGTGTCCATTAGAGACATAGGTGCCAAACCAGGGATGAATCTCCTGTTTCCCATCCAATTCTTCAAGTTACACTTGAATTAGGTTAGGGAGGAACTCTGCTTCACATGGATGAGAGCCACCAAACCTATTCCCCAAATGGGTGAGTTGGCAATCTTTGCACCAATTTTCAAAACTATCTGCATATACACATACACAGTATATATGAAAAAAAAAACAATACAGATAGTACATTAGTACTTTTGAAAGCATAATGCAAGTCACACATTCATGTGAGGCAATTTAATAATGGGCTTGCAAAATTCAGTCATTGCTGATATGATGCAGGATAACTTCTGGTGAACTATCTTGATAGTCAGTAGTCCATTGAGAAGTGTACTGACTTTGTGTGTGTGTGTGTGTGTGTGTGTGTGTGTGTGTGTGTGTGTGTGTGTGTGTGTGTGTGTGTGTGTGTGTGTGTGTGTGTGTATACACAGTGATGGACTGATACCATATTCATTATTGACATAATGAGTGCCAGGACAGGTAACAACTCACCCCCAGCCCTGAACCAGATTCAAGAAATTTATTAAAGAATAAATGAAGGAATGAATGAGAGATTGTGTATCATGCAAATGAGGAAGTATGTCAGAAATATGTGATGTTATTTCAAAACATAAAAAAATATATGTGACCTGTTTGCAGATGATTGTCATGAATGGTTTTAGTGACTGCCTTAATGACCACTGTAGCTTTGCAGCAGAGATTGACTCTCCGTTGCTTTTTTTAAAGCTGTCTCGCTATGTTAAACTCGTTTAACATAGCGAGACAGTGTGAAGCAATGGAGATCTTGCGTTCTCCGTTGCTGTAAAAAAGAGTTATAGAAATGGAAAAAGTCCAAGCGACTGGACCTTTTTCCATTACTATAACTCTGATTTTTGAATATTAATGGGGGGGTCGTTGTATAATTGTAAATAATGAACGGGGTGCCCTCATGAGTGCCGTGGTTTACTTTGTGGTAAGTTTGATAGTCATATTTAACAATTTGTATTTATACAAATGACATTGCTTTCCACACCTTTGATAAATGCGCATCTGGAGTTTTAACAGGATTAGCACTTTGTACAACATAATCCAGAGTACAGACAGATACAAATATAAGTATATAGGCAGGGAATCAGAGAAAAACTGTCATGATTAGCTAATGGGAAATGAAGTATAGGGGAGAGCAGGGAGAAGCTGGTGTGTCAGTATGTAGTAATGCTGTTACACTATAGCAACAGAATCATAGATCCAAGTCATTCTACTTGGAAGCAACTACATATCGAGGCCAAAAAAAAAATAACAACAGACCCTGCTTTCCAAATATATCTACTATGTTGCTACAATTTTTCTGCATGCTGAATATTGTATTAGATAGACTCCCACTTTGTTAGATAGAGTTCTACAATGTTGTTAACAATGTTTTTGTGTGCTTAATATTGTATTTGTATTTTTCACCTGTGCTGCAAACTACTTCTTTTTCTACTATTAGTTTATACAATGCTTTCTTGTCTAAGCCCAAAAACAGTCTATCTGAATCAGCAAATGGTAAATAAAATAAATAAATATTATTGGCTAAAACAGAAATGATAAAACAGGCCTCCCATTTCAGCTTTGTAACCTTCAACTTCCTCTTAGTGAGTATTAGTATAGCTCATAGCAGGTGAAACCATGCTGAAGAAAGGCTTAGAGTGAACATGGTTACAGACTACTAGTGCCATGGAAAGGTGGACAGTGAACATAAGTGAAATGGCGGCGGAATATACGAACTTTCTCTGACAGTCCTGAAAACACAGATGATATGAACTAGGAAAGGCCAAGAGAAGAAACTGCAATTTTGTCCAGCATGGTTTAGAGTAGACAACAGTAAGTTTCACCATAAAACATCTGGTCTGAAATTACCCATAATGGTGAACAACTCCTTTATTCAAACATCTTCAGGAGAATGTTGAATGCTATGGACAAATAAGCTGAAGACAGTCATTGAGCACAAAAAATAATTACAGACATAATACTGCACTCAACTTCTAAATGTGTTTAAAACATACATACACACACACACACACACACACACACACACATATATTTATAGACAGAGAAAGAGAATTTTATATATATATATATATATATATATATATATATATATATATATATATATATATACATATATATATCTGTGTGTGTATTGGTTGCATTCATTTCACAAAAAGGAGGCTTTCATTGATGTGGAATCATTGGCTTGTTTCATCGATTCCCATTTTACCAAAGTATACATGTGACCATAAGACTGGTCGGTGTAAATGTTATTGCTGATGACTTTTGGATAGACAAATGAGTGCATGTGTGTGATATTTGCTTACAGATGTGTATATGTTTGAATGGGTGGTAGTTGGTCAATAGCGTTCATGCTTATATGTGTATATATATATATATATATATATATATATATATATATACACACACACACACACACACACACACACACACACACACACACACACAAGTCTTTGGAAGAGTGAAAATTGCGTGAGCGTAAGGTGAGAGTGTGGGTGTGCATGTGTGTGGTGGGTGTGAGATCAGCAGCCCCCCACAAGAGGAACATTATGTGAACACCAGACACTCATTATATGGGGGAGGCTGTGCCCCTCACCCCCC